>NW_010253587.1:0-11343 GCF_000690775.1 Eurypyga helias
TCCCTGTTGGTGAGAACAAGGTGGCTCTCCTCCTCATTGGCTGCTCTATCACTTGGATAAGGAAGTTGTCATCAATTTATTCCAGGAAACCTCCTGGCTTGCTTGTGCCCTGCTGTGTTGTCCCTCCAAAAGATATCGGGGTGGTTGAAGTCCCCCATGAGGACCTGGGTATGTGAGCGTGAGGCTGTTGCTATCTGTCTGTAGAGGGCCTCATCCCCTCGCTCGTCCTGGCCCGGGGGCCCCTCCTACTACCATATCCCCTCTTCCTGCCCTCCCTTTAAGCTTGACCCATAAGCTCTGGGTCAGCTCCTCATCCCCCCCAGGTGGAGTTCCACACACTCCAGCTGGTCTCTGGCATAGAGAGAAACACCCCCCCCATGTCTCTCCTGCCTGTCCTTCCTGAAGAGCCTGTATCTTTACATTCTGACACTCCAGTTGTAGGAGCCATCCCACCACGTTTCCAAGATGCCAATGAGGTCGCAGCCCCTCACTCGTGCACACACCTCCAGCTCCTCTTGTTTACTTCCCATGCTCCATGCGTTCACATAGAGGCATTTAAGGTGGGCCTCCAATGAAGTTGGCTTGCAGACTGGAGCATCCCTAACCTGAGCTCCAGGGGGACAGCACACTTCTCTGTGGAATGCGGCTGATATTTGCTCTCAGTTTGCTCTTTAATTTGTGTCTCTCATTATCCTATCTCATTCATTGGGATGGCAATGTGAGGCTGTAGGAATACTATCCAAGTGGCAGGTTTTATCCCCAGAGTTCTCCTGAGTTGAACTCTTCAGTTCACCCTCATGTTCTGTATTCCCAAATCACTTGTATGGTATCAGTTTGTCAGCTCTGCCTCTGCTCTAGCCTGAACGTGACTCTTCCGTCTCTTGGAGGTGCCCTTTCAGGAGTCTGCAAAAAGTCTATGAAAGAAACCAATCTATTAAAACAAAACAAAATAAAACAAAACAAAAACAAACAAACAAACAAAAAAATCTTATCTCACAAAAAGTGAGAGAAGGAAAGGATAAACCCAGAAGACCCATGTATATATTTCAATCTCACATGAGCTTCAGGCTTTACCTGTAATTTTATTCAGAAACACTAGATCCTGAATCTTATCTTTCTAGGAGAGAGGGTGGAAAAGAAACTACACACCCAAGTTATGTCATAATTTGTCTCATTGCTATCATCACTGAAAATTCCCTGATGAAGTTCATTGATCATCATTTTATCATTTCAGAGGCACTTTCGTCCCCACAAGCCCCAAATTGGCCACCACTCTACATTTTTTCTTCATCGGTCTTCCAACAGGATTTTACTATATTGTCGACTAATATTCAGCAACAGAATTGCAGTCATTACCTGATTTCTGCATAGGCAAGTCAGGCTCCAGATTACTTATAACTATGATATTGTATATTAAAACCTATAACACATTCTTCAAGCTAACAGATTTTTTATGCAGGATTCATAAAAATAATATGCTCTTGGCAGACTCTGCACTGAAATTCAAGCAAAGAAGTCTAATCGTATTGCCTTAGAAAGAGATAGCTCACTTGAGATCAGATGGATTTTACCTGTAAAGAAACATGAAAGTTTCACAAAGAAAATTATACTGTGATGGGGTGTGTGTGTGTGTGTGGAATGAATCAAATTAAACAATTCTCTATGCAGACACTGAAAGAGACCTTGCAGAACTATTGTGGTTATAACATCTCCCTGTCAAACTAGTCCCCTTCTCAGCTGGACTATCCCTCAGCTGCTGAATTTGAGTCTTGCTGCTCTACACATGTTCCTCTGCTTTCTTTGGTCTGGGAGGTTCCCTGGCATATTCACAGCACATATGCCTTTCTTATCTCACCACAGAAATATGATTATGTGGACCAGGTGGCATCATCCCACAGAACAGGTGATGATGCCTATCTCACCCCTTCATCTTTTAACTACATTGCATTTTGTAGGTACATCAGGCTTGCAGGGGATGAAAAGCAAATAAGTAAAGAAGGTTATCAACAATTTTTAGCTTTTTTATTATTATTATTTGGTCACTGCAGTTAATGAATGAGACTTACAGATATATAAAAAATCATAAGCATATCTCAAGGCATGCATGCACACAGCATGTAACTGTTGCGAACACTGTAACCTGAAGCCTTTCAGGTCTTTCATCTTGCAAGTAGTTTCTGGAGCTTGAGTTCCCCTTTCTTAATCATATGTTCTTATTTTCTCATTTCCTCAGCAATGGTGACACAGACCTCTGTGATACCAAATATGCATTTAACCTCATGCGTCTTATCAACACCCTTGCTCTTCCTATAGAGACCTGTGTTTTTAAGTTTGATAGTAACAGTCCAAGAAATTGCTTTGTTCTGCCTTTTTGAGAATGTTTCATTCATCTATTCCAGTCATAGAATCATTGAACCATAGAATGATCATCTGTCACCTATCAGGATGGTTGGAACTAGATGATCTTTAAGGTCCCATCCAATCCAAACCATTCTATGATTCTATGATTCTATGACATGGGCAGGGACCCCTTCCACTAGAACAGGTTGCTCAAAGCCTCATCCAGCCTGGCCTTGAAGACTTCGAGGGATGAGACATCTACAGCTTCTCTGGACAACCTGTTCCAGAGCTTCACCACACTCCATGAAGAACTTTTTCCTGATATCTTATCTAAAACTACCCACTTTCAATTTAAACCCCTTGTCCTGTCACTACAGGCCATTGTAAAAAGTCCCTTTCCAGCTGTTTTTGTAGGCCCCCTTCAGGTACTGGAATGTGCTATAAGGTCTCCCTGAAGCCTTCTCTTCTCCAGGCTGAAAAAGATGAATTCTTTCAGCCTTTCATCATAGGAGAGGTGCTCCAGCCCTCTGATCATCTTTGTGGACTCCTCTGGACTCGCTCCAACTGGTCGATAAGTCATCTATGAAGAATTTACAAGTCAAAGAAATCAAGATAGTATCCAGCCTCCCTCCACTTCAGTCATCTGACAATTGTACCCCAAGTCTGCCTGTTCTGGATTTATTCACAAGTTAGTAGACCTTCTCAAATACCTTTTACTTATGTAGTTTTATAGGTACCTTTCCTTTGTTTCTTGGTTTTAAAAAGATACAGTGTGTAATAAAATACAATCAAAAGAGGTTTTAAATTATCCAAGACTTCTTCATGGGGCAAGCAGACCTGACACAGAACCTAGGGAAGACCAGTCCCATTCCAATGTCAAGCAAGCAAGCCTTAAGTGGCAATATATGTTTTTGCGAAGACAACTAAATTTATTTTCTGATCTGTACTACCCATGGATCCTAAAGAGTAGTCCAGATCACCTTAAATGAGGTGCTAAGGATGGGACTAATATGTCTAAATGCAGATACCAAGTGTCATTTTAAATCCTATGGGGGATAAACAGCAGCCTCCAGCCACTTTGCCTTAGGCTTCAGGTCTCTCATAGAACACACCTTCTAGTTCCAGACACTTACATTTGATACATTTGCATGCTTCAGATGGTACTAGGAAATTCTGAAGAAGGTACTTCACACACCTAGTGCCGGATAAATTAATTTGCCAACCAGGTTCTACTACCTGTAATGTCTAATCATCATTGACTATGCTGGGAACTTGGAAAAGCAGCTCACATGTGGCATCTACAAATAAACTCTTAAAATATGATAATTTAGTTTTAAACTGAAACCAAAAGAAAAATCAGATTGGTCCAAAACTGGAATTCAAAGCTGGTATATAGACAAATTTCTTCATTTTATCTCAGGAACCAAAATAATCTTCTTTAGTACAGATAAAATAGCAGAAAATATCAGAAGGTGGAAATTTCATTTGGAACTCACTAAGTCCTCTCCAGGTTTGTTCTTTCCCACATCATCTATCAAAAGTACTCATTAAATGATGGAGTATGGAAGACTAGAAAGAAATGGTGAGCAACTACTACCAAAAATAAGCCCAGTGGAAAATCTGACTATGAAACAGGAAATAGAACAATGGCAGATATTAGACTGAAGTTTTCTTTCCAGTGTAGGTTTTTATTGTGCTTTACTAAATATATTGTAGACAAAACTAGAGAAGTACAATAATCCTCTCATTTTTCTGCTGTCCTGATCCTCTAGGAGTTCATTAGTTTACCTCAGGACATTTATTTTTTTTGGCCAGTGTTTGCCTTTAATATAACTTAACTTGATTAGCTTTGTATTAGCTCCAGTAAGCTACAGAGTCCATACATTCATTTTTAAGAAAGCATATTTAAATGAAAACACAAACTGAACACTTTTATGTTAGTATACCCTAAATGAAACTTTCAGACAACTAAGAATTAAGTCAGAGTTAAAAAAGAAAGATGGAAAAAAAACCCAAACCAGTATTTGGAGAGGATGAGGAAGAAAGAGATATGTTTCACTTAAGATTTCAGCATACTATACTCCAGCTTTTACGGATTTTTACTACCATTGCAGTGTAACAAATTTCAGAGCTTTTGAAACATCACTCAAATGGCTAATTTCTGCACAAAGTGCAATCTGAAATGGAGTGAATGCCTGTAATGTTTATTGGGAAACTTCAAAAGGAGAAATAAAATGGTTTTTTTCTTAATAATTAATACATAAAAATGCAGTTTACTTTCTTTTTGCTTGAGAAATTCATACAATAATGTTTGACAATGGTCTGTTTCCTCTAATAACTATGGAAACATATTGATTTTAATGATCAGGCAGCAATAGATTCATTTATTTAGGTTCTTCTTCCCCAGAGGAATAACAGATGTGTAGAGACATTACAAAATACACTGTTTTCTGCTGAAGAGAAACATTTAACTCTTCATTCACAAATACACACATGCACATCCATATGAAAGATAAAAGTACTACCATGCTCCCAGGAATCTGATTTTTATCATTAATCGATCAATGTCAGGATATGGGAGTTTAAATCTTTATCAGAAAAGTCTCATGTGGTAGTTTTGAGCTCTTTTCTTTCACTAAAAAAACTCATTTGCATCTTTAGCAACACCAGAAGGGATAACAAAATCATTTCTTCATGTCTAAACCAGCAAGCCTCAACTCTGACTGGCAGGGTTCAGCTCCAGGGATCAGGAAATCATTTGCTCTCTGTAGTCTCACTTAGCAGGTGCTAACAAGGGCAGGTACAAAAAAGGATAAATCCTTGTGGTGTTTGCTTGTTTGTTTGTTTTTTTATGACTGCTCATGTTCACACCTGCCTACCAGAACTTTTTTTTTCCTATTTAAGTCATCTGTCTGACTATGTCTCAAAGGGAAGAAATTATTAATGCTGTATTTTATGCAAATGTAAATTGATCTTAAATGGCTTGTAGAGCACAACATTTTTACCTTGTATACCTAGATGCAGTTAAATAGGGCTACTGTTCAAAAGGCTTATAAACACATCAGATACCATATATTGGAAACAGTTTACATACAGAAACCTATCTGTAGAATTACATTGTACCCTAACAAGGAAAAACCAAGCAAAGGTGAATGTTTCTGGGTTTTTTTTCCTGCATTTGCCCAGTGTAAGTGTTGATTTTCATATGGAAGGGCCAGCAGTTCAATGCAGGAAAAGGCAAGGTTAGGTAGGGAGACGGTCTTGAGACACTGAAGCATTCAGAAAACAGAAGGTTAAACAGGGGCAGTCTGGTTTAGGCAGCTGCCTCTTCATCTCATTCCTTATGGTGCAGGAGGAGAAAGTGGAGAAAGTGTGGGTATGGATTCTCATAGTGCTGGGAAAAAGGGAATTCTATCTGACACAGAGCCAGAAACTTTTATAGCATACTAAAGCAGCCTTGCTGCATCTTGAACTACAGTTTGAATGCAGTTAAAATGGGTGTGCTGGGAAGGCTTCATCGTTTGCCTAACACATGTGATACATCATTCATAAAATAGTGGGCCTTTATCTTAAGGCTACTTATTGACTAATGCTCAGCCAACTATAATTCAGAGTCTGATAGCTACATAATCTAGATAGATATTTGTATAGATAGCAGAACATGTTAAATGGATTTGGTATTTACCAAATGCATGGGCAGTATCATTATATAGCAGTGTTGATTTCTAATACCAGTGCAAGCTCTCACATTCCCATGCATTAACATAACCCTGATCTTAACCACATTAATCTCTTTTTTTTAGGATTTATAGCAGGATATGCCCCTTCTTACTGAAATATCCATACTAGAGGGAGGATAGCTATTCAATGCCACTTCTATTGGCACTAGTAGGAGCATTCATTAAAAATCTCAGATGTGCTTATTGTTTTTACTTTTGTAGCAGAATATGCTGGTTTTGGTTGAGATAGTTTTCTTCACAATAGTTAGTATGGAGCTATGGTTTAGATTTGTGCTGAAAAGAATGTTGATAACACTGATGATATTGCAGTTGTCAGGTAATGCTCTATTAAACCGAGGATGTTTTCAGTTTCTCACACTGCCTCTGTTCTCCCAGCTTCTTCTCTGCAAGAAGCTGGGAGGAGATGCAGCCAGGTCAGCTGACCCCAACTGAACAAAGGGATGTTTCATGCCGTAAGATGTCATGCTCACTACATAAGCTAAGTGCAGTTGGCTTTGGGGATTGTTGTTCAGGGATGGGGTGTTGATTACTGGGTAGTGAGCAATTTTTGCACATGCATCCCTAGTTTTTGTATATTCCTTTATGAGTAATATTATAGTCCCCTCTCCCTTTGTTGTCCTATTAAACTGTTTTTATCTCAAGCCATGAGGGTTTTAGATTGGATACCTGGAAGAATTTCTTCATGGAGAGGGTGGTGAAGTTCTGGAACAGGTTGCCCAGAGAAGCTGTGGATGCCCCATCCCTGGAAGTGTTCAAGGCCAGGCTGGATGAGGCTTTGAGCAACCTGGTCTAGTGGAAGGTGTCCCTGCCCATGGCAGGGGGGTTGGAACTAGATGATCTTTAAGGTTCCTTCCAACCCAAACCATTCTATGATTCTATGAATTAATATCAGCTCAGAATATGATACATTCTTTTACCCAACTATATAGGACTTCATCACCTTTTATCTACTTGTTGTTAGCATAAAGTTTGCTTACAGTATGCTAACATCAGTAATTCCCTGTATCAGGAAATATTAGGGCAGCAGAGGCATCTATCGTACACTGGGAAGCAGGATGATAAGTGTGGTAAGACATACTGGTGAAGCCCATAGGCCTTTCAGACTTGACATGCAAGGTTTAACATGAATTTAAAAGGGACAGTGTGTTTATCATCGATCTGTCTGATTTCAGATTGCCTGGTTTTGAGTTATGTAACTAAGCATCCACTCATTACTTACCCTAAAAAGCCAAATGACTTAGACAATACAAACCAGTATAGGAGAGGGCAGAGTGGTAGATGTTGTCTGAGCTCTAGAAAACGGCCTCCTGTCTTCCCAGTCAATACCCTTTCCTTTTTAATGTGTTGTTTATTTCAATAGACAAGCAAAATTAACAAGTTTTTCTGGGAAAACAAAACAAAACAAAACAAAAACCCACTTCCAGAAATTACAACACCTTTCTTTTGCATTCTCATGTTTCTGATGGCTTGTGATATTATTTATTGAGAGTCGCTGGGTTACATGAGTTAACATATAATTGCTTCAGAAAAAAACTATGGCCTTTTCTTTCACATTCATGTAAACTAGTTTTTGTACCAACAACTAAATCTTTGCTTATATTTGTATTGGGCAAGGTTTACGCTGAACTTGGTATACAATGTATTTTTAATAATGGTCCAAGAATTGGGACTTTGTTTGTATCTATTTTTGTAAATAAATAGGTTGCTCTGTATCTCTATGATACCAATTTTCTACCTAAACAGAAGTTGTCAGCAAGGATTGCAACAACATGACCAAAGGAAGTCCTTAAAAAATTTCTTTAAAACAAAAATATAGTGAAAAATGTGTAAAATGTAAAGCAATAATGCAGTAATTTGAAATTTTGCTGAAGTAAATGAAAAACTATTTTAGACTGGGTCTGACATTATTTTATGAGGAAATGTATTGAAAGTAAACTTGAAAATTTGAAGATGGCACTTCTTTTTAACAAAAAAAAAAAAGCACTTTAAAGATGTAATGGCAACTAAAAAAACCAGTTTACTTTAATGGGTCACAAAACATGCATAAATCTATCAGCTCCTCTCAGCATATAACATACAACATGACTTATTAAGGTTCAGCTGTGCGGATACATTTTTCACTTTTACTAAACCTGTTACAGCATTCCAAGATTTTATGGCGAATCCTATATTAACACAGTATTGATAAAATGTTTTTTACTCTGTTGCATCTGAGCAATTAAATAGATGCATGAAAATGTTTTGCTATTCTTTGCTATTTCTTCATAACAAAGAAAAGTCTGGAACTACTGCTAGTATTAACAGTCTGTACAAATAAGTTATGGTCTACAGTTAAGTGAAAATGAGCATTTGAATTCATTTTAATACTTAATAATAACTGAAATCTAAGCGGGCATTGTTTACATTAGATAAATGAATTGAAAAAAATACTTTGTTGTATTCACAAAAAATATATTTTTTATTATATAAAAGGTGTCATCTGGCTGTCTTGGGGACCATATTTCTTTGTTTACCTACCAATCAAGGGCAGAAGAATAATTCCAAGTACAAGATCCCCAGCACAGCCCTGCCGAGATGGCGAAGTTTTGCTCTGCATTTTCTTTGGAAAATGTTGTAGTTACTCCACAGAGACACTGAATTATCAGCCCCTCCACTGAGACAATTCACAGGTGCAAGCATCAACTTTAGTTTCACTACAGATACTGGTATGGTATCTCCTCTTGTAGTGAAAAAATTTCTGTATTGACCTCATCAGAGTATAGGAAATCCTGACTATCAGAAAGTACAGGTTAGCTTTAAACTCTACAGCAATGTATTAATGGGCATTCTTGTTCATTAAATAGAAAGTGAATATTTCCATGCTTCGTGTTTTAAATATATTTTCCTTCTAACACTAGCTGTGTAAGTTCCAGATCTACTACTCTGTCTATGAAGTAAGGTCTACCAACCCAAGTCCTACTGGGACAGTAAAAAGCAGAGTTTCTTAACCTTATTGTCTGCACCACATGACTGAATTTTCTGAAAAAATTAACTTGCCTGCCTTTTGATTAAAAACAAATTAATAATAATACAGGGGAAAAAATTAATAGAGAAAAAAAGTGTAAATTTTTAATTTTAAAAGAACAGTTTAACAGTGTTACACAGTCACAATAATCCAGTTTGATATAGAAGATGGTAAGAAAGTCTTCAAAGGCATTGCAAGGTTATATGGGTTAGAGAAGACTGAGACTGGACACGAACAAAAACAAAACTAACAAAAATTTCACAGTGGCAGATGAAAAGCAAAAACTGAATCTGAAAATAACTCTATGAATGAGTTCAATTAGCTACCTTGGAGTCAAGCAATTTTAAGATTTGAAGTGTCCCTTAATGACTATATTTGCTTTAGTTCTATTAAAATTATTCAGTGATGAATAGGGTTTTCATTACAAGCATATAGGCCATAGTTTTGATTAAAAATTGATTGTGCTGATGTCCGCTACTAATGTGTCATGTATTAACTATTCCATTTGAGATTTTCTTACACAGCCTATGTGAATCAAATTGTCCACCACATTTTCATGTATATTTTCATGCCTTATTTTCTGTCAAATTTTTATTTTTATTTTTTCTAGACTTTTCCTCAGTTCATTGGCAAAATTAACCATGCATCTAACAATGTGTGATCCCATATTACCAATAACTTAAAAACTGTTTGCATCTATAAACATAAGCAAGAAGTTCTATTAGCAGATATGATCAGACAAACTCATATCTGCTACAAGTCAGTGAAATTCACTGTAACTAGCAAGTAAAAGAGAAGCCCTTAATATAATTCCAGCTTTTAATTCTGTAAAAATGTTAATTTGAGTAAAACATAACTTTCCAGGAACAAGAAGAAAAACTTTTCCTCAACAACCTAAGATTTGATATCATGCACTACATGAGCAGAATGAACTTCAGGGTTCCAAATACATTATCAGTACCAAAATACCCTGTAAGAGTTAGGTTTATCTGTTTAGGAAACATAGACAGTAGTAAGGCATACATATATTTTCTACGTGTTCAGTACTATGTACGGATGATCACAATAGCTGAGGATGAATGTGTAGAAATGAGTGCAGTCAAGTTAGCCTGACCCAATGTCTCGAGTACTTTACCCTTTCCAAGTACGCAACTTGGTCATCTGCAACCTCTGGTTGTGGTTTAGCCCTAACCAGAAACTAAGCAACACGATGCTGTTCGCCTGCTTTCCACTGGCAGGATGGGGGATAAAATCAGCAGAGTAACAATGAGAAAACTCAGGCACTGAGATAAAGACAGTTTAATAGGTAAAGCAAAAGCTATACTCACAAGCACAGGAAAACAAGGATTTAATTCACCACTTCCCATTGGCAGGCAGGTGTTCAGCTATCTCCAGGAAAGCAGGGCTCCATCATACATAATGGTTGCTTGGGAAGACAAATGTTATCACTCCAAATGTCCCCATTTCCTTCGTCTTCTCCCAGCTTTATATGCCGAGCATGATGCCTTACGGTATGGAATGTGGCTTCAAATGTTCAGCCCTTCCTTCTTCTTCCCCCAGATCTATATGCTGAGCATGATGTCATAGGGTATGGGACATCCCTTTGGTCAATTGGGGTCAGCTGTCCCAGCTATGTCACCCCCAAATCCTTGTGTACCCCCAGCCTACTCACTGGTGGAGTAGTGTGAGAAGCAGAATCATAGAATCATAGAATGGTTAGGGTTGGAAGGGACCTTAAAGATTATCCAGTTCCAACCCCCCTGTCAAGGGCAGGGACGCATTTCACTAGACCAGGTTGCTCAAAGCCACATCCAGCCTGGCCTTGAAAGAGCCCTTGACTCTCTGTAAGCACTGCTCAGCGGTAACAAAACCATCCCTGTGCTATCAAAACTGTTTCCAACACAAATGCAAAACAGCCACATACTATCTACTATGAAGAACATTATCCCAGACAAAACCAGCACACCTCTGTTGCACTGTGACATGAAGTCTTAACATTTATTCTTAATTATCTACTACAAGATAATTCATTGTAAATAACAAAAACCAGCATAGAGTTAGCATTGTTTTATCAAAGCCACTATGAAATGAATGTTCTGGAGAAGACTGCACTCTTGTTGACATCTTATGAAGTTCAAAATTCATTTTAGTTTCTGTAGCTTAGGATACTGCAGTTCTTAGTGTGGTATCCAAGGATCTTCTAGTCAAGCATTCTGTGGCATGACTAATATCTATGTGATTGTCGTGGTTTAACTCCGG
>NW_010253588.1:0-5590 GCF_000690775.1 Eurypyga helias
CACCACACACACACCTGCCCCCCCCTGTAGCTTGCTGCAAATCGTTAGCTGTTACTTTCCTTTGACGTGTTTAGCCAGTCTGGCTTCAGCCGTTCCATTTATTTTGCTCATATCAGTCTGAAAGATTGACAATTACTCAGTCAGCCTAGCTAGCCCCTAAAATGAATGCCTCAAATGTTGCGTATCTCCAGCGCTCGGGACTCTCCAGAACGTTCATACACCTACTGAAGTTACATGTTCCTGGCTCAGAAAGCTCACTGGCTGTCACTCCAAAGCTCCTCATGGACTTTCATGCCCAGTCTTAGTCATCATTGCCTTTGTATTCTACTGAGTTACTGTTAAATTACTGTCTTTGTCTTCTAGCATTTTTGTCAAATGCACAATAGAAATATGGATTATTTCTGTCCATCTTTCATTTAACTGATAGTTCTATAATTTCTATTTGTTGTGGCCAGTAACATTGACAGAATTTCTTTTCTTTCTCTTAAATATAAATGTCTTTTATTCTCTTTAGTCCCATTTCCTTAGATTTTGTCTTTTCTACTTTTTTTGTGTGTGTCAATTCGCTACAGCTACAAGGCTTGAATAGTTCTAATTTTATTTCCCAGTTAAGTAGATTAAACAAACACTTATCCTGTGAAGTCTGCATATGTTCACTTCTTCATAGCCATCACTATCCTCTTTCTTCATTCTGAAATAGAGCCTTCACTTAAGTATGTTTTTGCTACAAAGAAGTGTTGTGGTTTTTTGTTTGTTTTTTTTTTTGTTATTTTTGTAGCAAGATTATTTTTATAACTCCTTTGTCATGCATTCTCTTCATAGAAGAACCAGAGCCAGTCTTTCAGCTGCATTTCATAGGAGAGTAAGGCTGTGAAACTGCTCAGGATTGTGAGTTGAGCAGCAAAACCACCATCTATGAAAATAAAACTATAGGTTAAACATACTTTTGCACAACACAAGCATGGGACAACTTTCAGGACAGAATAATAAGGAATAAGGCACTTGTTCAGTGAAACTTCTCTGACAGAGGTACCCATGTCCTAGGAGGCAAACAATCATTATTTCTTGGTTTGACATGTCAGCAGGCTTAGGCATGTGCAGCCCCCAGGTGAATACGGTAGCTATCCTTGTTCACCTTCCCTTGAAAACACTGTGGTGTTAGGCTTGGTGAAATGGGTGTTTAAAGGCTAGCATGGGAAGGGTGGGGGCAAGTGGGATAAGCTGCACTTCGCTCATTGTTGCCAACCCTCTCCCCATCTGCAGGAGGGAGAAGTTGGGTGATGGTCTTGGCTACAAGAAGAGTTGAAGGCAAGTCATTTGGAACACAAAGCGCCTGCCCATTCCCAGCTAACAGAATAGGGAAAACTGCTCTTACTGGCATAAGCAAGACAAACCTGAGGCTGTTCTTAACGTCTGCTGTGAGATACTCATGATGAGATGCACGAGAGGCTGGAATTTTTCTTTTTCTTTCCAACATCAGCATCAGTCTGTTAATTTTGTAAACTATCATTTTACAGGGGAAACTTACTGATGCTTCTATTAATTTTCCATGTATTTTGTTTGTGGTTTTGACCAAAAAGCCACAAAACCAACACACAAATAAAGAGGTAGATTGTAAATGTAAGTCTCCTGCTACTTTATATAGCTTATCTAAAGACTATTATTCCCACTAGTAAATCTCACAGGCAATTATAGAATGTAATTGTATGTGCAGATGAAGGGATCAAGTACCTAGTACATAGAGAGGGAGTGAAAACTGCTACGCCTTGCAATCAAGCACTACCAGAGATTAAGTTGTGCAAACTATTCTTTTATAACAAGTGATCATAAAAAAGCAATTACTGTAATTTCTCATTCTCTTTAAAATAGAAAGACCTGTGTGACATTTACTGTTTGCCCTGTCAAACAGCTGTACTGTAATGTCTCAGGAATTGAAGTAGGGGTCTCTCTATTACTTTGTGTTAAACATGTCAATTTCAATTTGGAACAGAAATTGGCTGGAATCCACATATGATACTCATACATTTAGTGTTGCTGCAAATAAGTAGGTAGATCTGGCATACATTTTAGGATGCCAGAGAAAGTGATTTCCAGCAGATTTGGTATAAAAACAAATTAATTTAATGTCATTTTTGTTGCCAGAGTGCAGAACTCTTCCTTTTTTCCTCTAAAACATGAAATAAGAGTGGATGAGAGAAAAATTGCAGTGACAGTGAGAAAGAAAGTGCTTTTTGGGTAAGAAAAACATTACTGTTAGCAGTAGAGTACTGTATCTCAAATGAAGAAATGGGTAGTTTCCAAAATACTGTGTACCATTTTTGAGGAAGGGAGGGTACTATAAACCATCTGAGAGAGACGACAGAAGGAAAATTAATTTGGAAAACAGTAGCATATGGCAAATGATCCCTGTTACAACTCTCTGGATTTCACTGTGTTAATTCTAACAATGACTAGTCTTAAAATCCTAAAACCACTGAAGATCCACTCTGCAAGAATTATGAGGTGGAATTAATCTCCTAATCTTTGAGGCCACAAAGATGATCAGAGGGCTGGAGCACCTCTCCTACGATGAAAGGCTGCAAGAATTGGGCTTGTTCAGCCTGGAGAAGGGGAGGCTCCGAGGAGACCTCATTGCAGCTTTCCAGTATCTGAAGGGGGCCTACAAGGGTGCTGGGAGCGGACTTTTTACAAGGGCCTGTAGTGACAGGACAAGGGGTAACGGGTACAAATTGAAAACAGGGAGGGTTAGATTAGATATCAGGAAGAAATTCTTCACGGAGAGGGTGGTGAGGCACTGGAACAGGTTGCCCAGAGATATTGTGGATGCCCCCTCCCTGGAAGTGTTCAAGGCCAGGCTGGATGAGGCTTTGAGCAACCTGGTCTAGTGGAAGGTGTCCCTGCCCATGGCAGGTGGGTTGGAACTAGATGATCTTTAAGGTCCCTTCCAACCCTAACCATTCTATGATTCTATGATTCCTCCCTCAAATTCCAGAAGGTCTGTTGAGTGACAGACTGAGATGGATTGGCTAGGATTTGTGTAGCTCTTTTCACCTGCCCAAAGCAGTCTAAGTTCTCCCAGAACCAGAAACACTGGTGCCAGTTCAGTATTGTGTCTTGACATGTTTGTATGCAAAGTGAGATCAATAGAGTATAATGGGCAAGCTTCAACCCTGAATGGATGTGCAACAAGCAACTTCCAAATGTAGATCACACCAAGTACTCATGGACATTAAGAGGCTGACAGAAGAGATAGGATGGCACTGTACTGTCATCCAGCATTGTTAAATAAGCAAAACATTCTTAAACAAAAAGATAGCTGCTGTTGGCCAGGGCAAAGCAGTCAGTTAAGGTCTAACTGCCAAGAACACAGCAATCTACCACTTGAGAAGGTCTTGATCACCTGATGAAGCTGATTAGGAAATCACCTGACAAGTCTCCCCCTCCCTTAGTCAACATATGGTCTGGAACAGCAGCAGAACATCAAAGCTGATGGAGAGGCTGCGGGAACCCTTCACCTGGAGAAGTCTCCAGAGTGGGTGGAACAGAGACAGGCACCATGGTCACAGGTGTGTTTAGCTTCTGTTTTGCAATGTCCTCTTGAGGAAAAAATAACTTTTCAGAAATTCTATGCAAAACATATTCATGTGATGTGCTTTCTGTCCTGTGTATCTCTTGAGGACATAACCTATGAATCCACAGTCCCTTGAGTCTCATGTTACGGATCCCTAGGTGTCAGTGCTGGAGCTTAGACACACCATGAGATTGCAGAGATCAACAGGGAGAGCATCCCACCTGTTCCGACACTTACATGTGGTTATAAGGTCTGACTCCTCTAATCGTAAAGAGAAAACAAAAGAAATAATAATTAAAAAAAAAAAAAGCAGCAAGGTCTATTCTGTGACAAAGTCCCTAGCTTTTGAAAACACTGCACTGTTTCATATGCACTTCCAGCTGCTGCTTGCATACAGTCTAACTCCCACCAATGCCTTCTGTCTCGTTAGATAAGGGGGATGCAAAAGGAACTCTGAATTAGGATTTAGACTCCTTTTTTTCTTCACTGGGATAAAGCAATTGCTTTTTAATTGAAAAATGTGCTTCATTCTGCCTCCCCTTCTGACAATCAGGTGACTATAAATACAGGGCCTCTTTCAGCTGGAAAACAGGAGGCATTTCTCTGAAATGTGGGCAGTTGGCAGCAGTTTGAATCATTTGTGGAAAGGGAATTGTTTCAGCCCAGATTCCACTTCATATTAGCAGCACTGAGAGCAAAATTAAAATTTAATTTAGATCACTGAGAAAAGCACTTGTGAATAGAATAGAATAGAATAGAATAGAATAGAATAGAATAGAATAGAATAGAATATTTCAGTTGGAAGGGACCCACAATGATCATCTAGTCCAACTGCCTGACCAATTCAGGGCTGACCAAAAGGTAAAACATGTTGTTTAGAGCATTGTCCAAATGCTTCTTAAAACACTGAGATGTTTTAAGATGTTGATGTCCAGGGTTTGGACATCAACCATTTCTCTAGGAAGCCTGTTCCAGTGTCTGACCACCCCCTCAGTAAAGAAATGCTTCCTATTGTCCAGCCTAAATTTCCCCTGGTGCAGCTTTGAACCATCAACCACTGTTGAAACCATACCAGTAACTCGGCAGCCTTGAAAGAGCAAAGCCAAAAATACTGCAGCAGCTGTCCTGTTGATCAGCTTGTACTTATTCAAAACTGTGCAGATCTGACATTTAGTACAAAAATAACCATTTCCCATTTCATTCACAATTACATGGGGGAGTTGGGTAAACTTTGCAATGTGTTGTAAATAAAGATTTTACCCCTGGAGTGAAGCATTCCTAATAAGTAATTAATTGAAGATTAAGTTCCACATCTCAAAAATACAACCATTTTACAGGAGCTGACTATTATCCATATCCTGGGTTACTTCCATGTTTGTATCATTTGCTTAAGCAGGCACTGTTTGGAATCCAGATCACATTATGTGTCCTGGGATCAGTACCTTTTGTAGCCTTATTATGCAATGGAAGTTACCTTCTTGACTGACACACAAGGAAAAATAAGTCGCATTTTTTAGCAGAGTCACTGAGCAAAAGTTGCAGGATCTCAGGATGGAAATATAGACTCTCCATTAACTTCCCTTTGCAAGGAGGTATTTTTCAGTCACCAGGCATCTTTCTTGTTCTTTCTGCTTTCTGCTCACAACTTTACTCCTTGTATGTGACTTGTATTTTGCTAGTTTATTTCAAAATCATTCTTTATCTCCAAAACCACAACTGTATTCTGTTACCTAGTAGGCTGTAGTGTGTATTGTTCTCTTCATTGTTTCTGCTTTGCTTTTATCTCTCTTGAAGAACCATGTTGGTCCATGGTTGAAAGGGGAGGGCAGGATTGCCAAGTACAGTGTTTTCCCTTTCATTTATCTGGTAGAATTCCCTCTTAAACATTTCTCTCTGCCCTATAAGGATCAATTTGTACAAGAAAATTATAGGCTGTGTGATGATGAAGACATGATCATGTGCCCAGTGACCTCCAAGAACTGAATAAGAATGTATCATAGAATCATAGAATACTAGGTT
>NW_010253589.1:0-1483 GCF_000690775.1 Eurypyga helias
GCTCGGACGGGCTGCCGCCGGCCTGGGAGAGCATCCCGGGGCGCGTCTGGGGTTGGCCAGTCGTTTGATCCAGGAGGGCAGACCGGTAGCTTGAAGTAAGTTGGTGATGACGCACCTTTCGCCTCAGGAGTACCTGGTTGGGGGAGCTTACTGCAAGATCGGGTATTATTTGGCCACGCACCTCAGCGCTCCTGCTCCACATGCGGTTTCACACTGAGGTGAAGCCGTCCCACCAACCTCCAGTAATCACCCCATATCCGCGGTACCACCGGCTGTCCCACAGCCCAGCTGCAGGAGCCCTTTTTCTGTCCATGCACAGCTCCCGGCACTTGTTACTCAAAGGTCTCCCTCCCCCTCGCCCCTTCGGACAGCACGCGCCGCAAGGTGCTGTGACCGAGGGATAGATCTCATCCTGCAGCTGCAAAGGATGCCCAGGTGGATAGCTTGGCTCAATTCCTGCCCATCTTCCAGCACTTCTTTTTCCAAGTGAAGGGAGAGGATGACTCTTGCGAGTCCCTGCGTCAGTGAATGCAGGCTGGTAGGAACACCTTGCCCTCGGGAGCTGGGAGACCAGCCGGTGGGCGCATGACCTCGGCGTGTGGACAGGTGTTACCAAAGCCAGGAGATGGTGTCCTTCATCACCTTTACACAAACTTCAAGAACTCCCACACTTGAGAGAGGTGTGGCAAGCCTGGCACAGGCAAAGCAGTACTTTGGGGCCATTCCCAAACTGTTCTTTATTCACGGGTGTCCTGGTTTAGCCTTATCTGGCAATTAAGTGCCAGACAGTCGCTCTATCACCTCCCATCCCCCTCCTCCAGTGGAGAAGAGTCATAGTGGGAAAAAAAAAACCCAAGGTAAGTTCATAAAAGTTGAGATAAGAACTATTTAATAATATAAATGAAATTTATAGTGATATTAGAAATAGTACTACTAACAAGTGATTAAAACAATAGAAAATAAAACATATGATACAGTATCTCACTACCCGTGGGCTGACACAGACTGATCCCAAAACAGCAGGCAAAATCTAAGCGGAGAGAAAAAAACCCAACCCAGAGCCTGAGAGAGGAGAGAAAAACACACTGAGAGCTTGAGAGTGGGGAGAAAGAAAACAACCTGCCACCCCCATAACAAAAGAACCTGCTTCTCTGCTAAGAGCCTCTCTAAGAACTAGCAAAAGCTACTAACGACCCAGCTATCACCTAGCCCAAAAGCCTTAAGGATCCCCCACTCCCCCCCACACCTTCCAAACTGCCCATGCACCCAGCCTGACCACTGACCCTGACATATCATGGAATGAAACAAAATCCCTCAGCCACTGTGGACCAGAGAGCTCTGTATAGGAGAGCAGCTCATTCCTGCCTGAACCCAGCACAATTGGTTGTACCTAGGTGGCTGTCATGGTTTATCCTAGCTCGCACACCTCCTCCCCCCCTCTCTCCCTCCTCCAGTGGAGAAGGAGAGTTGGAGGAAAAGACAA
>NW_010253590.1:0-441 GCF_000690775.1 Eurypyga helias
GAGGAGGGATAAAGGAAGAGACGGAAGGATGGAGGGATGGAAAGACAGGTGGAGGGAGAGCGGGATGGAGGGAGACAGGGCGAGAAGGATGGAGAGAAAGAGAGATGGAGGGAAGGAGGGATGGAGGGAGAGAGGGATACAGGGATAGAGGGAGGGAAGGATGGAGAGGAGAGATGGAGGGAAGGAGGGATGGAGGGAGAGAGGGATACAGGGATAGAGGGAGGGAAGGATGGAGAGGAGAGATGGAGGGAAGGAGGGATGGAGGGAGAGAGGGATACAGGGATAGAGGGAGGGAAGGATGGAGAGGAGAGATGGAGGGAAGGAGGGATGGAGGGAGAGAGGGATACAGGGATAGAGGGAGGGAAGGATGGAGAGGAGAGATGGAGGGAAGGAGGGATGGAGGGAGGGAAAGGTGAATGGATGGAGAGGTGGAAGGAGGGA
>NW_010253591.1:0-18795 GCF_000690775.1 Eurypyga helias
TTTGCTAGCCAGAGTTAAAACACAAGAAGTGTAGACATGCTTTTGAAAGGAGCCTTGTGAAAGGCAATGGAAGACAGCTAGTGGAAAAAGCAGAATCAGTACAGGCAGCTGCAGAGTCTACACAAGGGCTTTTATAAACCATTGCTGCAGTTTGGAAAGGACTTCGATGTGAAATTGAATTAAGGAATCTGCCTCTCATCTTACCTTTCCACTAATATTCTCAACTTACCCATACAATCATTTTCAGTAAGTAAGCATTTAACTACTTGCTCACATGAAATTGCACGCTCACTTACTTTTTTTATTATTGTTGTACAAGAACTGAGTGTCATGGTTTAACCCCAGCTGGCAACTGAGCACCACACAGCAGCTTGCTCACTCTCCCCTCTGAGAGCTTTCCCCTAGTTTATATACTGAGCATGATGTTATATGGTATGGAATATCATCTTGGACAGTTTGAGTCGGCTGTCCTGGCTGTGCCCCCACCCAGCTTCTTGTGCATCTCCAGCATTCTCAGTTGGTAGAACATGAGAAGCTGAAAGGTCTTTGACTCAGTGTAAGCACTACTCAGCAACAATTACAACATCAGTGTGTTATCAAATTTATTCTCATACTAAATCCAAGACACAGCACTATAACAGCTACTAGGAATAAAATTAACTCTATCCTGGAAAAAATCAAGACACTGAGAAAAGATGTATCTGTAAAATGAAATTAATTGAAATAAAAGCTTTACTCCAGCTTGCCTACAAGTGTTTTGTAGAGTTCTCTGGACATGATAACTCGAACTAGAAAAGTTGTAGCCATGTTGCTGTCCCCAGTGTGATGCTGTGAGAAGAGCATCCTGTCCTGCCTCTCCTGCTTCCTGGAGCTGTGCCTTTAATTCTGCACACATCTTTTCTTTAAGTTGTTCAGCAGTAATTCAGCTATTTTTACCACTCTGGCATATTGTGCTGCATAGATATGCTTAACAGTGGTCCAGAAGGGGGAAATGTCTTTCAAGAAGAGCTATTTTTACCTAGAAGGACCTCAAATATTAATATATATTAGGGATATGGTGCTGGTATGATGTGTAGTCTGATCCATCAATAAAGCAGTCCTGATGAAACCTAGAGTAAAATACTGAGTATAAGTGTAGAAAAGAGAAAAGAATATCTGTATCCTAGAGGTTTGATGCAGAAGACATAAGTCCCATCCTGGATATGGGATCTGGAAGAAAGCTATCAAAGCTGACCCTCAAATTACAGGCTTTTCAAAGGGAAAGGATGACTTAACTGAGAGAGAGCAAGTGTTATGGTTGGGGGTAACTGGAACATTGCAATTGTGTTTGAAATGCTAAGCTGAAGGAAGATCTTTGCATATTCAATACACACTTTCCCCCAGTATGTTGGTAAGCTATTTCTGCTCTCTCTGGAGCTTCATAGTAAAACAGTTAATTGACTTCTTTGGCAACTGATTCAGTAAAATCAGTGTCACAGTCTGCCTTAAACTGCCTAGTTCATTTTATATTTTCTTTTTTTTCTGCTACCTTATATATTCTACCTAATTGGTATAGAGTAATAGTAAAATTTTGACAGATGACGATTAAGAGTACTGGAAATTACATTCTTTATCTTGTAGTAGAAAATCATTATATAAACATATCAGGCACAATTTGTTTTCTGGTATGGTGGCCAGTCTTAACAATTAACAGGCTGGACTTTGTCCTGAATACTTTTCATGACAAAGCTGGAAAGTTGTATCCACCATTAATATCTCTGATAATGTATTTAATTACTACATTTTGTAGGTCTTATCTGTTAGTAACTGTCATGTAGTCCTAAATTAACAGAAAATAATGGGTTATTTTCAAATAAGCTCTGGATTAATTGAGCTTAGCTAAAAACTAGTTGATGAATAATTATTTCTTTGGTTTCTCCAATGCCAGTACATCCACTAATTGTTTGTTTCTTTCCCAGTTTTCTTATGCATTTATATTAAACATCTTTTTCTTGCTTTTGTCATTTAGTTTGTGGCTCCATATCTGAGGTGCATTTCAATCCATCATATTTAAGGAAGACATCCATGAGAACTTACCCTGTGGATAAGCCCTCAAAGTTGAAAAAAACATAAGGCAAAAGGGGTCGGTGTCTATTCCTGTGTAATGTCTTATATTGCAACTACTACTGCTATACTGATCTTTTATTATCTACTACTGGTGCAACATAGCTTTTGGAGAAGCACATGTCCTTGGTTTGAAGCTACCAGGAGAAAGCATAAGCATTCCTTTTTTTTCACAGTTTATTTTTGTACATGTATTCCCTTTCAACTACTTGGCTTTGCCTGATATCTAATTTATTTTACTTCATCATTAAGTAAAGAAATACAAAAACTTTTTACTTTTTATACAGATGGTACATAGCAGATCCAGAATCATGTTGGTTACTAGCTCTAGAGGTTTTGGTATAGGTGGAATCGTAAGCTTGCAGAATCAATGCATGAGACCATTTGATTTTCTAAAGTTATTATTCCTTTTCTTTAATATGTAGACATAAACCATTTGAAAATTACTTCATCTTCTGAAGATTTGCTAAGTATTTTCTAATATTGCACCTTTTAATTTGGGTGTCCATAAATGTTAATGACCTTTGGAAACTCTGACTCATGATGATGACTTGACTTCTGAGGATATTGATATTTTTTTCTACAGATTTTACTGTTTATAAAGTTCCATCAAGCATGAATGAAAACAGTAGAATATAGCCAAGTTCATAATCTAAAGCAAAAATCATACTGATTTCTGCAAAGCTACTTCTTATTTATAGCACTACGAATTGGGGCCCAGCTCAAACAGATGGTAATAATTATTAATCGCAAATACATGTAATGAAAATAAAATAGAAAAATCTTGTGTGGCAACAAATCACCTGAGGAAGTCAAGGAGAGTAAATTTATTTCACTGTCTATGTTGAAGTACCTGCTTCCAGATGTATAATACATGTTTGTGGAATATGTGTGTTTTGTTCTTGATCGTAAAAAAACCAAAAAGAACCCCCAAAAAACCCACCAGAAAAACAACACTCACAACCAAAAAACCCCCAAACAAACAAACAAAAAACCAAAAACAAAACAGAAAAAAACCCTAAAGCTGGACAGAAAATGATTTTCCAATCCCCAAAGAATTTTTTTTTATTTCAAACATTTTTCCCAGGCTAAACCAAGATGAAAAATTGGACTGTCAAAAGTGTTTAAGAAATGAAATTAAAAGACAAAGAACATATTTTGTGCAATAAATAGGGTTTTCAACGGTTTTTCAGCCTAGGAAACATATAAATGGATGTCTATGGTGAGAATCTCTAAGAAGGTAGTTATAAAATTTTTCATTGTTTCAAATGACAAGAAAAAAAGTTGTGAGCATGAAAGGAAGTTTGCACATGGCATAAAATCCATAGCTATATTGAAATGCTTCATTATAAGATTCTGTAGAAGATAAAAGTTTGCATATGTTCAAAACCAGAGAATACTTGCAGTAAGAAAAGTCATCCATGCTTATTAGATGTTTGGCTGTTGCTGAAAAATAAATTCCTGCATTTCAGAATGTAGTCTGAGAAGTAGAAGTGTTTGCTTGTTCTTACACCCTCTCCTAAGGATTTGATATTTGACACCTTTAATCTGACTTAACATAGATATTTACTTGTGTATTTTAATATTTAATGTATGTAAAATGCACACACAGCGATGAACATTAAAATGACATTAAATTGAATTGCTTCCTGCCACTGATTTTGAAAAAGTTTTATTGTGGGAGAGGCTTTGAAATATTTTTCTTACCTGCTATAAATATGGTTCTCTTAACAAGGAAATTATATGATCTTTTGTTGAGAAAATATTGAAACAGAGCATTTCAGAATTTCAAAAAACAACTCAAATACAGTAATAGAAATTTGTCAGAAGTTACCCTTTCTGATAAACCATATCATTTTCGGCAAATTGGTGTTTCCAAGGAAAGAAGTACTTGGAAGATTATTCTAAGCCATTTCTTGGTTTAGATTCTGGAGGAATCGTTAATAATTTAACAATTAATTTGAATTACAAAAAACCCTAAACCTTTGCTATAATGAATTCATATTGAAAATAATAATAGATATTGGCAGAGCACCTTCCCTTCAGGGCATTTTATATATTAACATGCAGCTGGGTCATGAGCCAATGCTGTTAGATTACCCACATATGAAATCAGAAGACCTATGGACATGTTAGATAATTCCTTCTTTGGAGAATGGAATCTACAGTGTCCATAAAATGATTAATAAAATGTATCACTACTATCTGTATTTAATTAATTAGAGGGACTTCATAAACAGTATGAGAAAATCAGTATCTTCTCTACCAGGCTTGACTAATGAGAGGGTTGCTGCCTTTACCTGAAGTTTGAGAGCAAACTTGTACTAAGAGATTTTAAATTCCATGAACATGCTCACATATATGAAACATCTGTGTAGCTGTCTGCCGATGCATACGTATGCATTATAAGTTCAAATACGTGAAAGAATACAATTCCTTTTCACAGTGGCAAGTAGTTATGTCCTGCACTGGTTCGTTGAAGTCAGTAGATGTGTGCTGAGGAGTACTGATTGTGTTTTACATTCATTCACAGTCTTTTTACAGCTGAACCCTATAAATCCTTCCATGATTTATAAAATCACAGAACTACCCTGATGCTATTTATGGAAAAGAGACAGCATGGCTCTTATCATGGTTCTGTTATGCTTTCCTCTTTTTTTCCCCCATTATCTTGGAGATTTGTTTTTAATAGTAGTACTGTTGCAACAGTATTTTTAAATTCAACTATCTGAATGTGTAACTAGTGGATTTACTTTTAACAAACTAGGAATAACATACATGTAGCAGACTGCAAAGCCTTATGTTTAAAGGCTGAGAGAGTTGGGCTTGTTCAGCCTGAAGGAGAAAAGGCTCTGGGGAGACCTTATTGCAGCCTTCCAGTACCTGAAGGGGCTACAAGGAAGCTGGGGGAGACTTTTTACAAGGGCCTGTAGTGACAGAACAAGAGGTAATGGGTTTAAATTGAAAGTGGGGAGGTTTAGATTAGATATCAGGAAGAAGTTCTTCACAGAGAGAGTGGTGAGGCACTGGAACAGGTTGCCCAGAGAAGCTGTGGATGCCCCATCCCTGGAAGTGTTCAAGGCCAGGCTGGATGAGGCTTTGAGCAACCTGGTCTAGTGGAAGATGTTCCTGCCCATGGCAGGGGCTTGGAACTGGATAATCTTTGAAGGTCACTTCCAACCCAAACCATTATATGATTCTGGGGTTCTATGTTTGGTGATCTATCAGAGAGATTCCAGTTTAACACTAGGTGTGGAATCCCTGTTCAGTTTCTTATGGGAATATGTTCCTAAACTTAGGTGTTGACTGTTCTTATCAACAACTCGCAACAAAACCTAAAATTATTAGAGGGATTGTATAGATAACACAAAAGTCAAAGGAGGAGTAACAGTGAAATGGAAGTCATTGGGATGTTACTCCTTGACTCACGTAATCCTCTGAGACAAGCAAGCTATGTGTCAAATATATTAAATCCTGCAAATCATATTAAGCATACTATACATTTTATCCATATGTATATGTATAGTAAAGATGCATATATTACAGTGAGAGATATACATGGATGGGGAATTGCATCCTGACTTTGATTTACAGAGGCTGAACAGCAGAAAGTGAATTCTTCTGGGAACACTCGTGACGAACAGGAAAACACAACTGCGAAGTACGTAAGTTGAGGAAATGGAGTAGGATAAAGAACTTTGCATATGTAGTTTTTACTAATGCTACCACTTCTGGAATACTGGAATTCATTGAAATGATGTCGTTACCTACAAATAGGCACTTCTAGGGTATTATTCATTTAATCTCAAATGTACAAAGTATCCAGTGAATCACACATGAAAAGGAGCTCTTTCTCCCCACTGACTATAAAGAGAGCTTAGTGTGACTGCCTTGCAGGGAGATGTCTGGGCTGTAATTTAAGTGAGAGAAATCCCACCCCCTCTGTCCCGTTTTGGAGTGTGTGGTCTGTACAGGCTGTTTATCGCTGAAGAGTGTTCAAAGAACGATTAGAAAACAAACGAGCTGATGTTACTGTGTGGCACTCGATGCGCTCCGTCTGTTACACTTATCAAAGAGCAACATAAGGTGGGGGCAAATAGCATTTTGAATGTAACACAAAAAAACGTAAGGAAACTGTAATGGATTAAAGTCACCATTAGGTGAGAAATAAAGTGCATATTTTTGGCTACAAGGATGACTTGTAGGAAAAATGCATCACCATTCTCAGTACCTAGGTTTTTGTTTTTTTTCACTGACACTCTATGATTTGGAGTGTTTTAAGATTTTCCTCACCAAATAAAAAAAAATTCAAAGATGTTTTAAGAGTGCTACTGCTTCTGTTTGACAGGGTATTGTGTTAGATTTAAGAATAACTCTTTCTGATATTATAATTCCTTAAATTTTGAATCCACTGATGAAACCAATGCAAATATCACAGAATTAGCTAATAGTAGTGGAAGACAGGTGAGGAAAATCTTTACAGAAAGATCTCCCATTTTCATGAATCATTAGATATCATCAGTACCTGCCACTGTAAGTTTCTTCTAGACACAAAAAGGCAATATAGACTCAGGCTTAGGGACCACCACCAGGAATTGTGCAACTGATAGACAGTATAGACACCTTCTGAGATGTGAAAGTAATATTAAGGTACCTTTTTTTCATACATCTGATCTCATAACATATAGGAATACCATGAGAGAATAGGCAACTATTGGGAAACACAATATGACTCTTGAGATTAGCCTTAAGTTTAGCCTAAGGTTTGGTATAGTGAAAATACTCTTTCATTACCCAGTGCAGTTGAACATGTTTCCTTAGTAAGCTTTTAATGCTACAAAACAACAGTTTTGGGTTTTTTTTTTTTTTGTCAAAAAAAGTTGAGCAAAATACCCTGTAAATCACAATCCTGTCTTGGAGTTTATATTAAAATTTACCAAAATTAGCTGAGATGCCCGAAGTATTCCCCATTTCTCTTCAGGATATTGTGGGTTTCCAAGTCCTGAAGTACATTCTTCCTAATTAGATTGCTTTCCAAAGGTCAAAGGTAATTCGTAAGGATTTGGGTAATCAGTCTGTCTTTAAAGCTGGCTAGTAGTTTCAGGGACATAATGCAGTGTTTGGAAAAAGCGTAGGAATCCCATCTTCTTCAAGGTGCATGGGATTACCTCTGGGTGGGGATTTACCAGGGGACTGGAGCTAAGAGGGCTATGACCCCTTCATTAGCGAGCGTGGAAGAACACAAATGCGGCGCGGCATGAAAAAGTAGCAGTCCAATGGCACCACCCCTTCCCGCTCCCTCATCATCTCTGTGGCAGTGATACAAACAAAATCACATCTCAGGCAGAAAATGAGCCATGGGTTTGCATAGCATTGATTATTTAGTGTATTAGCAGAGGGCAGAGTTTACATGCAGTATCAATTAGAAAATAGTTGGCAATGAAAACAAGGCCAAAGGCCTTTCTGTTTTATGGCCAAATCCTGCTCACTTTCCACACATGAGTAGCTCTAATGAAGTCAGTTGGAGCTCAGTGATTTCACTTCAATCCTTAAATCTCTTACAAGCTGTAGCTGAAATCTGAAAGTGTTTCAAAAGGAAAATTTTAACCTCTGTCCCTAGTTACAAATTTGGCTGCTTCCTTTATCATCCTCTTCTCAGATCACCTCTATCCAAATGCTCTAAAAAAGCCCTCCAGATATTTTCTTCTTATTCTTTTTCTTTAAATACAATAATTCATATTTATTTCCCTTAATTCGGTTATAGGTTTCTTAGAAATTCAATGTCATAGTGAACAGAGCTGCTCTTTGAACTTTCCCACAATGTAGGAGGATTCAAAATTAACCGAGGCAGTCTCAGATTCCATGTTAAAAGATAAATTTCAATCCTATTTCTATAGGTTAAGCTGTGCCAACAAAGGCAGCAATTTGTCAGAGAACTTTCCTAAGGAAAGATTGGCCGCAACTGGAGGGGAAGAGATGATCTGTGTGATGTGGTCTTGACGCATGGTGTTAGCAGGAGGGTGCAAGAGATCTTTGACCAGCAAATACCTTAATGCAAAGTAGTCAGGGATCAGGACTCCTTTGTTCTTTGTCTGCCCTGTGCAGCACTCTGAGAACCCTGGGTCTGAATCCCCACAGCAAGGCATAGCCTTGTCCCTGGGTGAGGGCAGTTCTTCTGTTACCCTGCTGCTGCCTCCTCTCTGTAGATTCGGAGGAGCATCTGTTCTCTCCTGTAACATGCACATCCACCTTTACCAAAGAAAAAAGAGACCAGAGAAGATAACAGTGCTGTTTCTTCCCCTTACTTAGAGAACTGGCAAAAGCATGTAATTGCCTTGAATTGCTAATATGCATCATAAATAGCAAAACAAATTTAACCTTTCCGTTTGCAACTGATTCAGATGACTTTGAATGTATTAATTATTAGGAATTCCTAATCAGTATATTTGGTCATTCTGTATGCTGCCCTGTATTTCAATAAGAGAAGATTAATATCTAACTAGGAGGCTGGGGTTTTTTTGTTGTTGTTGTTTTGTTTTTGTTTTGTTGTGTTGTTGTTGTTTTTAACACAATACAATCATGGCAAACTTTTATTGGAAAAAGCATTAGACTGTTTTCTTGTAAAGAACTGAATTACTTGGAAACAGTTCAGACCTAACACCTTCCTAATACTTGACTTCTCATGTAACAGTTCCTTGTGATTTCTTAAATTCCTCACACAAATCTCTGGATTCACAGAAAAGTGAGCAATGGGACAAATTATTTTGTTTAGGGAATGTAAGAGGAAAAAAATCTGATTAAGTCAGTTGTACTATCCTTTTGTGTTTTGTGTTTTCTGTTATACAAAGAGATTGTGTAAACCTTCAGTTGTGTTTTGGATATTAAATTCTATGTGGGAAAGAAAGTAATATTTCACTAGAAGACTAAAGATAGCACCAAAAGGTTCAAAAGCTCCTTTTATATACTTTGAAAACAATCTTTCATTAATCCTGAAATATTTTTGAGAAATAATCTAAAATACTGGTTTTAGTTGGGGGTGTTTCTTGCTCAGAATAACTTAGAAAGAAATACACAACTAACCCATACCAGATTTCAAGCTTTCTTACAGTCATTTTGCTTGCTTGAGCTATGGGATCAAAACTCCAGATTGTGGAGAACGAGGACCTAAACACCACTGGATACCTTGAAATCATGTTTTTAGGGAAATAAAGATATTTCCAGGTTTTTTTTTTTTAATCTCGCTTTCCTTCTGTATCAGAAATCAAACAATGCCAAATCCTTGCAATTTGCTAGAGGGCTGTTTCCCAGCTCCTCTAGCAGCTTAATCTCTCATTAAAGTCTGTAACGGACTCATTAATCTCAGAGGTACAAGCCTGGCTCTATAGACTCTCTGTAAAATGCCTCCACTAAAAACCCCTAACGGGGTCCCAAAAATTTGGATCTGTCACTGCTGTTTGAGGCCCTATCTACCAGTTGAATAACGACCAAAAGAGAAGTCCCAAACAGGATCCTCTACCCACAGGCAGGGAATGGAGCAGTTCAAGTTCCATGATGATTTGTCTGCTTCTATAGTATCCCAAGAAGTGGCAAGGGCTGTTGTCTATTTTATTTTACATGATTCCAAAACACCAGAGAATCACAGTTTGACTTGCAATGCTATATTGCTGTCTGAAGTCTTCATACTTTCAGAACAAAGGAATATGTCTCATCCATTTAGTTTTATCAGCTCATTTTCTTCCAAAGCATCACGGTCTGACAAAAATATTGGCCAATATTGTACATGTAGGCAGCATGGACTGTACATCTTCAGTTATTCCTTTCTTATCTCAAGGCTGATTGGTAGGATTAAATGTCTTTCTCAAATACATTATTTTTACAGCTTTTGAAATTTAACTGCTGTGAAATCTTTCTGTTGTTCTGGCAGTCTGTATACTTTTACAAGGTATCAGTTGTTACATATTGGCTTAAAACAACCCTCAGACTTTTTATAGAAGCAATAAAACCAGTTCCAGTCTGACAAAAAGGCAGTTCTTCAGACAAAACTCCATTTTGTTGCACTTGTCTGTTATGCTTCCCAAAAATTCATTCAGGCACTTGTTTCTCCTCATTTGCCTAAAATGGTTTCTCTTCTGTGAGAACAAGGAGGAAGTTACACCACAAAAATAGTTTAGGTTTGAATGGTCTTTGCTTATGTTACCTCCACTCTTAAGACCAATCTCTAGCCAAGCCAAGACTGGACTCTTACATGCTGCCGAATTTAGTGCATCCCGATTGTTCCAGTCTGAGCAATTAGCTGCATTAATAATCAGTCTTTAAAGGTCCATTAAAATGGCATAAATCTGGAGTAAATCTCTATCAATTTAAAAAGACTGGGCTCGAAGTTGTATGTTTGAGATCAAAATCAAGTTCATGATTCTATGCTTTTCTCATGTTTACTTTGTTTCCCATCTCATTCGTGTTGAACTGTGTTGACTTAAAAAATCCTATTTGTCCTGATAAATATTTCTGATACACACAAGTTTACACTATGTATGTGCATGTGTGTTTGTGCATGTGTGTATGCATCTAAAAGGAGAAAAATATTAGTTTCAAATTTTTTGTTTCTTTGTGTGATCCCCCCCCCAAGTAGAATGAATAGCAGTTTTTTCCTTGGTTTTTTTGAGGGTGTGCGTGTTAGAAACAGAATGAGTTTCTTTTTCTTCTGCTGTACATGTTCCTTTGGATACTCCTATATTTAAAATTTACAAAACCTTGCAAGAATAAATCAAGCAAATTCTAATAAAAACTAAAATATTCTGGAAAATAAGCAGGAGATAGGTACTTTAAGCCATGCCACAATTTCTTTTTGGTTTTGAATTATTTGATTTCAGAATAGTCTGGCTATAAAAGACTAAATACCCTAAGTCTGCTTCTTATGTCTCTTCATTCGCCTTAATTGTGAGTGAGTGAGCCCCAAGGACACTGGAAATAACAATTCCTGATTTTTATTTTAGAGAGGGAACAGAAGAAGGAAATATCATTTTGCAGGTGTTGAAAATATCTGAGCCTGAGGCTAGCTCACTTACATTCTCAAACAAAAAAGAATCCCACAGCGAAATATCCCCCAGATTTTCACAAGACTAAAGAATGTAGAAATAGAACCTGTGAATATTTGGGGGAGAATCTCATTTTCGACATAAATTGTTAGTTTGAATCCATTCATTTTATTTTGACCAACTCATGGGTTCTGTGGCAGAATGTCATTGTCCCTTTTTATATTTATGGATTGAAGTACAGGGTTATTTTTGCCCCTGTAGGTACCTGTCGAACCATTTGCACATGCGCTGTGGGCATCGGTTGTGGTCTGTCCGCACTGCAGTTAGCGGTCATTCTGTCTCAGTGCCGTACATCAGCGTCACTGGGTGTCACTATGCCGGCTGCAGTATTGTAAAGTTACCTCCAAAGGCTTCTACATGGAAGGAGGATTTCACCACCCCGTATGTACTTCCAGAGCATGCAGCACCTGGCCATGGCACCAAGGAGTAAAGGCAGGCTTGCAGGAACATGGGGAATATATCACCTCAGACTCAGCCCAGTCCATGCTTCCACAGTGGCAGCTGGAGCCTGGAGCCTGAGACTGTGTCTTCTAGCACGAGTGCACAGCCCAAAAAGCAGTGAAGATGTGCAAGCTTTAGTTTAATTTCTGCTCTCTCTTTTCTTAGTCCTGTGGGAGGGCAGAAAACAATCAGATGAGGAGAGGGAGGAAAAAGGCACATAATGGATCCCCTGAAGCTTTCCCTGTTTGGCCCTGAGCAGTCAGTGAGGCCTGGAGTGCCCCAGGTGATGCTCCAGAAGTACGTTTTTCTGAGTAACCCCCACATGCAATGCAGGCTTGGGGAAGAGTGGCTGGGGGGCGGGCGGCGGGGGGGGGGGGAAAGCTGCCTGGTGGAGGCTGCAGCGAGGTGGGTGTCAGTCTCTTTTTTCCCAAGTGACAAGCAATAGGACAGGAGGAAATGGCCTCAAGTTTCTTCGGGGGAAGTTTAGGTTGGACATTAGGAAAAATTTCTTTACCAAAAGGGTTATCAGGCTGCCCGGGGTCATGGTTGAGTCACCGTCCCTGGAGGTATTTAGGAGACATGTGGACAAGGTGCTTAAAGACATGGTTTAATAGTGGACTTAGGTTAAGGGTTGGACTCAATGTTTTCCAGTCCAAATGATTCTATAATTCTATATTAGCACCTACTCACAACGCATCATGGACACATCCTGAAGGAGACTGTCCAGTCAGAGGGTTAAAGGGCTCTTCCCTGTCTGAGATGAGCCTATTGCTTTCACAGCTGAGGTTTGGTTGCATTTGTAGGTTTACTTTTACCAACTTCTTCCAGTACTAAGGAAACTAGCTGAGGTGGTGACAGCGTGAGCTGCTCAGATGTGAGCATCAACTGATCGGTGTTAAAATAAGTGAAGGACACAGGTGTTTCAAGTCCAGCTGGACATTACAATTAATGTTACTACTTCTTTGCCTAGGTTTTGATATAATGGGTGAATTATCTTTTTTTTTTTCCCTGCTGATTTTTTTGGGGTTTATATTCAGAGATCCCATATTCTGCTTTGTTCTATGTATTTTAAGTCTGAAAAAGAAAAAAATCAATCACCACTGCTACTATCTGATTCTGTTGGCTCACAGTGAGGTCATCTGTACCTCTCTTGAATCAAACTAAACTGGAAGCAGCTTTTTACTCCATGAGTTAATTTTGCCCTATTTTTTCTCTAATGTTCCCATTGGAACTTTTTGCTTTGGGTATGCCGTAAGATGTATATGTAAAACATGGAAAGAATATCTCCTGTTCAAACAATACGCTGTACTGCAGTTGATTAAAGCAATGTCAGCTTTCCAAGTGCATGATCAGAGCTGACCTGTACCAAATGAATTAGAAAAGCACCCACTGTGATAGACTTCAGCATGTTGTCATCGTTTTATTCCCCTACAGTCTTTCTAAAACTTTAGGGAAGTTTAAGGGGGAGGTATTTCAGAATAACCAGTGAACCCCTCAATATGATACAGAGTAAGCATAGGAAAATCAGTGTTTAGATTAGAAATACCAGCTGATTTATTTAATAAATCAAAAGAACAAGCTAACTCAGTTGCCTCAAGCACTTATCCTTCAGATGTCATATATCCTTCTCTTGTCTAATTTAATTTTTCTCCTTGTTTCTGTTTGACAATAATATGAAATTTATAACTGAATACATAGATAGGGAAAACTGAAATTTAAATACATAGCACACAACATGATCCTCTCTATGGAAAACCAGATAAGGAGTTGGGAATATCTAATATTTGGGTCACGGTAATCTTGGCAGCTGGTGGGTGTTACAGAATTAGAGGCGTGTCTACCAACCATCTCATCCCTAATGCATTGGCTCAGTTTCAAATTCTGATAGTCTTACTCCACTCTGCTGGCACATTGCTCCTTTAGTATATAGGAGCTGCAGACAAGATAGGCAGTGTTGCAAATCATGGCTGTAATTTCTGACATTTAGGCATCCAGCAGGCAAAAACATCTAGCAAAACTTACTGTGAGGTATGTGTAACCTGTGAAGTCAGAAGAGAGAGATCCTTTGCCTTCAGGATTTGTCTGACTTCTGCATCACCTGGTGTACTCCCTCTGGATTTTTCTCATGTCTGTACTCAGTCACAGAAGAAACCATTTGTGGCCTGTGTAATTTCATCACAGAAACTTTTTAATATTTTTAGATATTTGTGTAAGAAACCTCTAAGCATATTACCAAGTCTGAGAAACAACTAAAGCAAGATGGGTGCCAGAAAACAAGAGATCTCTGGAAAGCACTGGGAGTTTAAAAATGACATGATCTTAATTACTCTGAAGTCTGCATGTTTTTCTTTCTTTAATTGGAAGGGGATCCATGTTACTGAGACCGACAACACGTTTTCACGTTGTTTGGCTATAAGCTAAGAGAGATGGTGGTGTGTTATTGTTATGGCTAATTCTGCCCATGTATTGGAAAACTAGACAGAAATACATAGAAATACTATTGGCAAGTGTCAAATAAATGATTGGGGCACTTTCTTCCCTTAACATGCTTACTCGGGTGACCCATTTGAACTGTTCCTTTCAACTGAGCTCTAGTGTCAAGTAACCATGACCTTTACTGAAAGTTATGGGAATTAAAGGAAATCACTGAGCTATTTTGTCTTTGGAAATTCATAGTGTATTCCCTGCACTGTGGCAGTGTTATAATGTAATTTAATGTTATATAATACCTTATAGAGGAAACAAGAAGGCTTAATTCAAAATTAATTATTCTGTGCCCAAGTAGGAGATAACTGGATTAATATTATTCACCATTACATTGTTCCTGGCAGAAATCTCTCCAGCCATGAAGGTCCTGATTTTCCAAGCAGAAATATTAAGCTTTGGTTTAACATTAACAATATCCAGGAGGTTTGAACTAGTTTTCTAGACATTACATACTGAGATTGCCAAAAAATCTTTGGGAATTCCAAGCCAAAATCCACATTATTTTTTTTATAAAATCAACAAATAATATCTACAATTATGTTAGCTGGATCGGGTTCTAACCTCAAAAACATTATGAAGAAAGCTTCCTTTATTTTGTAATGAAAGAAAATGATATATAACTGCTTGTTCAAGATGCTATGGACATTTTGGTGACATTTAAAACCAGCAAAGGTATTATCATTTGGAGCGTTTTACTCCAAGAACACAATGAATTACGTCAGAGTAATATTTATGGTTGGCATGACAGTAATGGTTGGCTGTTTCATAAAGTTCAGAGTTCCATCATACAGTACAAATAGAGAGTGATCACTGTAGTGCATGATATTGTCAAAACATGGAGATATTGTTGTGACTTTACAGGCAGATGTGATCAAGATTTAGCCATTTTCTCAGCCCTCTGACTATGGCTCAAAGCCTCAACTAACATCTGCTGCCCCTCTGCAGGACTGGGGACCCAGCAAACTCCAGCTATGGCAGTGTGGGCACTCTTTGGCTTGGAGCATTGGCAGGGGAACTTGCACCACAGATGTGCTCCTGGAAAAAGCAGGCAAAAGGACAAAGTGGCCCATGTCCTACAGCAGAGCTGTAGCAGATCAAGCAATGGAGGGGGCACTATGGGACTGGTGAAGTCGTTTAAGATGTTTTGCCAAACCTTTGGTTTAACTGCCATCTTCTAGCAAGACAAGGTTAAACGCTGACACTGATATACTCTTGTCTTATACATTAAGAAAACAGAGAAAGAACATTACTCTCTGAAATATTACAGCTGTGTTTATTTAGATTTATTTATATGAACTTTATTTAGAACTGCATTTCTTTAGATCAATTTATATGAACTTATTTCATAAGCTTTTTGCCTTCAGTTAGACTTCTCACAGAAAGACTGCGTTTATGGAACAGCATATGCCGAACAACTTTGTATTTCTCAAAACACTCTCAGCTGTTAGCAGGTTAGATCTGCACACTGGTAACACAACAACAAAAAAAAATGGATTCCCGTTTTCAAGGTTTAAGGTCATAATAGCACTCTCCATAGTTGCATGTACATTGTTCAGAAGATAACGGTTTTTAAATCACTGTGGCTTGCCTGCAGCCAGACTTACTGCAAATGCCTCTTTCACTTTCTTCCCAGCACATGGTGCATGGCCTGTTACCACTGATCTTGGAGAGTTCTGGCTTCTTTTTAGTAAGACGCTAGTGCAAACAGTTACTGAATATCTCTGAGTGTTTGTTTACCTAAACAAATCCTTTTCCTGTGATTGGTCCTAGTAATTTGTACACTGAGGAAAACAACTAGCTCGTTCTACCACCTCCCATCAGTTCATGATTTCCTCAGGTTTCCTCCCAAACACTTCCTTTTTCCCGTACTGTACACTTGACACAGATTAATGCTCTTCACCAGTCTTCAAATATCTTTTATCTCGCATGCTGTCATGAGCAATCCCTCTGTAGGGGAATTCCTGTTAAACATCCTTCTGAGTAAGTAGCTGAGTGATAATGTTCTGCACAACGGCATGGGGAAAATACGAGATCTGGGACCTGGATTTCTGATCTGAGTAGATCGTCTATAGTTATCCAAGTGGTTGAAAGTGATTTATTTCCTCTTTTTCTTTCCTGAGTATCTGCAGGAGACCAGAATACAAATCCCATTATTAGTAAGGGTCCCAGACGCACCATATAGTATTTCATCAGGAAAGGATAGCTGGTGGATGACTTGTGTATATTGGGCTGGAGACATTGCTGTGCTTCCAGCAGTTCCTGATGCTCGGATAACTGTGCAGAAAGATGCAGCTCTGGTGCAGGTATATAAGAGTGTGCTTGACCCAGGAATTAATTTAGGCATTACTCCTGTGTATAAAAACCTACTGATAACTCTTGACATTTTTTACTAAAAGATCCACTCTATATATGGAAACTGAGCCCTGATCAAAAAGACAATCTGCAAAGATTTCCGCTGCCAATAAAGCCAATTCTAAGGAAGTAAGTAAGTTAAAATAATTTGGAAGAGAGTAATTTGAATCTTTAGCGAAAAGATTCCATCAGAATAGGGAGACAACTCCACTTCTTATGTTAAATCCTTCAGTACATTATAACGTAGTATGCAAAAAAAGAGTTGTGATGAGTCATAGGGGTGATTCATTCAGTCCCAGTTCTGGCTACAAGAAAATGTGAATAGCATGTATTTTACTGTCAGCAGTAGTTTAGATAACGGGACATTTGATTTAAGAAATAGTGATAGAGAAATAAGGGGGAAAGGCAGCTGCAATGGTAATATATTATGTCATTTTTAGTTGAGTTTTCTAAGAAAGTGAGATATATGTGATTATGTTTCCTGTGCCTCTCAGTCCTCTTCCCATTCCTCTTGTTCAGTGAATAGTGGTAAATAAAAATTGTTCATCATAACTTTTTATTCAAAATATTATGATGTTTTTCATCTGGCAAAGAAAAATGCTTATATTTAATTTTATAAAGTTAAGATAAAATGAGAAGAATAACAGAAACACAGGAGCAGAAGAGAATGGGCCAAGATACACTTTGCAATTGCATGCAAGTACATTAAATTTCACAAAAAAACCCACCCTATGAGATCCCAAGCAGAGAAATACCCATAGCCCTGTGTCATTCAATTTTGATTTTAAATGGAGAATGGGCAGAGCAGAAGCCTCTGAAACTTTTCAGCTGAGCTTTTTGAAATAGAATAAGTACCTCTTAATTAGTCCTCAGAATTCTGCTTTAAGCATGGGGAAGTAAGTAATTAGTTGAATTAAATTAAGGAGCTGGATTTTTAAAGTTTTTTAGGAGGTGGGTATAAACTAGAAATATCCATTTATGGGAGACACAGAAAGATGATTGCTCTCTGTTACAGAGCTCAGTTCATATTTAATATTAAAAATAGTGGAAATTTCTCCCTAGCAAATGTTAGATCTGCCAGAAGATGGTAAGGTCTCTGACAAGGTTTTCAGTTGAGGTTAAGTTAACTGAAGAGGATGTGGGGAACAACTGGCCATGAAATGAAACATTGCTGGCCGCGACAGGGAAGTGTGAGAAGCTGACCAAAGTTACAGAGTGCCATGACCATTGCTGGATTTCACAGGTGTTTAAAAGATTTGTGTAAAAAATGGCTGTACCTCACAGGCAATTGAAGGGAGGTCTTGGTGACCGTCACAGGCGCAGAGTCTTTCAAGGCCAGCAGTACCTGGGACATGATATAATTTACGCTATATAAACTATTTTTTACCAGAAATGTGGTAAAACTGGGACCAGTGGGTGGAAAACAGGGAAATGTTTATTTGGAAGGAGGTTGGGATGAAGGAAGGGATGTACAAGAGTCAGATGGCAAAAAGGAGGGTCAAGAAACAGTAGAAATGATCTGTAAATCATGTGATCATTGTCATTCGGAGTTACCTGCCAGGCAGTATTGCATTGATCACCACAGTCTAAATAAGGGCAATAAACCAGAGCTGTTGTTCTATCATACCACCTCAGCTGAAACTGCTGCTGTGGTCAGCTGAAAACTCAGAGGGGCTTTTCCTTCCTGGGAGGAAACCTTGGACTCTGTCAGACAGGAAGAAGTTTTGACACCTGATGCAATTTTGTGCATTATTTGCATTTCTCTGGTATATTTCTCCATGAGATTGAAGTGTGAATTGCACAGTACAGCTACATGAAATACTGCTTTTATGACTTTGTATCTGCTGGGCTAAAAGAGAAGTTTTCTTCTCATATTTGCCATAATAGTGCAACCTTCAAACAAACCTGTCCCCTATAACATCATCATAGACAAACTGATAAAGGTCAGAAGGCAAATGAACATTGAGATGGACTAGAAGCTGTTTGAACTGTCAGGCTCAGAGAATTGTGGGTTCTGCCCCTCTACTCTGCTCTGGTGAGACCCCACCTGGAGTGCTGCGTCCAGCTGTGGAGCCCTCAATATCAGAAGGATATTGACCACTTGGAGCGAGTCCAGAGGAGGCCACGAAGATGATCAGAGGGCTGGAGCACCTCTCCTATGACGAAAGGCTGCGAGAACTGGGCTTGTTCAGCCTGGAGAAGAGGAGGCTCCGAGGAGACCTCATTGCAGCTTTCCAGTATCTGAAGGGGGCCTACAAGGGTACTGGGAGAGGACTTTTTACAAGAGCCTGTAGTGATAGGACAAGGGGTAATGGGT
>NW_010253591.1:18944-27352 GCF_000690775.1 Eurypyga helias
GGTCTAGTGGAAGGTGTCCCTGCCCATGGCAGGGGGCTTGGAACTAGATGATCTTTAAGGTCCCTTCCAACCCTAACCATTCTATGATTCTATGATTCTATGATTCTATGAAATCCAGATGCAGACCAGTGGCATACTCTGGGGTAAATAATGGAACTACTACTGTTTAACATCCTCATTAATGACCTGAATGATAGGGCAGAGCCCCCATGTGCAAAGAGTGCCAACAGCCTCCTGGCTGCATTAGGAATACCATTGCCAGCAGATTGAGAGGTGTGATCTTTCCCCGCTACTCAGCACTGGTGAGGCCACACCTGGAGTGCTGTGTCCAATTCTGGGCTCTCCAGTGCAAGGGTAGGCATACATTCTGGAGAGAGTCCAGCAAATGGCCACGAAGATGATAAGGAAAGTATGAGTGAGCTGCGATTGTTCCTAGAGAACCTAGCATTTTCCCTAGATCAATGTTGTTAGAGAAGAGAAGGCTCAGGGGATCTTATCAATGCATATAAATACCTGATAAGGGGTGAGGAGTAAAAAAGACTGAGTCAGACGTTTCTCAGTGGCATCCAGTGACAAAACAAGAGACAAGACACACAAACATTTTCATCATGATATAAGAAAGAATTTCTTACAGTGTGAACAATCAAGCACTGGAACAATCTCCCCAGGGATACGGTAGAGTCCCTGTCAATGGAGGGTTTCAAGAGGCTATTGGGCAGGGTGTTAGATAATCTCATCTAAGCTCCCTTTCCCATGAAATGCTGGACCAGGTGGCTTTTCAAGGTTCCTTCCAACCTGAGCTATTTTATGATTCTATGAAATTGAAACCCAGGTAATACTCTTTAAACATAAGAAAAAATATTTTTTCCTATGTCGGAGGTCAAACACTGGAACAGGTTGCCTCAGAAGGTTGTGGAGTCTCCATCCTTGGAGAGAGTCAAAACCCAGATGGATGTGGTACTGGACATCCAGCTCTGGCTGACCCTCCATTTAGGTTGTTGGATTAGATGTTCTCCAGAGCTGCTGTCTAAACTCAGAGGTTCTGTCATTCTGTGAAGGGATTCTGAGTTATTTGATGCTTTGTGTATCTGACCAATTTACCTGTATGCTTTACCTTTATAAATGTCACTTGGCTCAAACTTGGTTTAAGTATCATTTTAATGTCTTTTGAATGCACACGAGGGCATGTTTTCAGTCATTAAACCCTTCACATATTTTCAAATGGATGAAGCAATCTTTGGCCAAGGAGACTGGAATGTTTATTATGGCCCAAATACTTGTAGGTCAAACATAGGTTTGCCATCTTTCTGACATATTTTCCTTTCCTTGTGAAATATCAGGTACAATTGTGTTTGTGACACTTTTTACATAAGCTCTTCAGAGGCCCCAAAAAAAGACCTTCAGTCATTGTGAAAGCAAGGCGTCAGTTGCATCAGTAGTATTCCACTGAAAAACACTATGCAGTAATTTTCTTCTCTTACTTCATAAGTTATTTCATGCTTTCAGAGTTTTTGTCTTCAGCAGAGGTATTTTCTTCATCTGATGTCTGAATAAAGTAAGATTACATCTTCTTTTCCTCTTTTTCTAATTTCTGGCTCACTTTGGGATAGTTTTTACTATGTGCTTACTCTGGCCTCTGAGTTAGGTTATAGGTGGGCTAGGAAAGGATTGGAGACTACACTGACACATATCACAGTGATACAAATTAAACTGGGGTCATGCAGAATTGTATCTGTAGTGGCACTACATACTTTTAGCACAGAACTTGCTCAACTGAAAAATTCCTAGGACAAATGCTTTCCCTTGCCTCTTCTATTTTGTTGATGTTTGGTTGGATGATGATGGCCTCAGGAAATGAAATTTGGGATTGTGAGACAATTCCAAATTAATGTGGGATGGTGAGAGATACTAGGTCCAAAATCTTGAACAGTGCCTGGGATTTGATTCCTTCTAGCCTAAAGCTGGCCTTAACACTTATTTGGAGAAAGTTATAGTGGTTGTAAAGCAATGAAGAATTAAAGTTCAGTGATGAACTTTATATGTTTGAGAGATATCAGAATAGCTTGTTTTTGCTGGGGCATGTTATAATGTTGGATTTGTCTTAACACAGCTACCTTCATTTTTTAAAGTTTAAGGATGACAGTAGCAAATAAATTAGCTGCAGCACAGCCTCTGTCACTGTAGACCATTAATTTCTCTTGCAATATTTAGAAGGACAATAATCTGTCAGGATAGCTAATTCCCTATCTTCCCACACAAAATCAATTATTCATTAAACAGAGGTACTTAAATTATTCTTAATTTTTAGTGAGAACTTTGGGAAAGTATGCTAAAGATAAGGTAATTGTTTTAGTCTCCTTTTTTCTTCAGAGTAGGATAGAAGCAGTATTCTGAAAATCTATGAGAGAAAGTGTCTCTGGAGCAAGCTGGATGCTCACTGTGAGAAGCATGTTGAATTAGGATAGTCACATTTTGCAAAAAGAGGAATGCATATAGAATGAAGAGATACTACATGGCCACCGTGGGAAGTTATATCAAGTTTGTGACCACTTCATGGTAGCAGCTTTTATGAACAGACTCACTATGATCTCATCATCTTCATCTAAACTGCAAAGGATTGAGAACTAGGAGGGGGCTATAACTGCAGGCTGGAATTGGCTGGTCTCAGATCAGTCATCTTTTTTTATATTAGTGAATCTTTTGATATCAGCTTTCCCTGAAGCCTTTCTTCTCCCTTCAATCCTCTCTAACTTTATAATTTGGCACTTAACCTTTTTTTTTGACATTTTTATTAACGTTGGAAAAATTACACTTATTTTTAAGCTGAAGATGAAAGCAACTGATCTAACAATTTCCATGAATTTTCTTATGTAGCTCTTGCAAGATGCTGTTGAAGGTAATGGTTGAATCTGCTGACTCTCAGATGTCTGTTACTCGAGGTGCCAATGGCACAAGTCACCACTGTGGTCTTAATCTGATAAAAATGCTCTGTAACAGAGAGCTACAGTCTAACAGACAATCAAATCTGTCACTAGAGAAAAATCAATTAACCTCATCAGGGGCTTGGCACACGCATCAGACATTTACAATTTTTACACTGAATTCCCTGTTCTCTCCAATAACTCCTGTGAATGGATGTTGCAGAAGTCACTTCAGGCACAGTTGTGGTTTAGCCTTCTAAAGGAGGCTGAAGATAAGCTTGGAAGTGTTGAACTTCGAGACTAAAGCCAAAGGCTTCATGCAGATCATGGGATCTGCATTCATTTGGACCAAGCTGCAGCTCATAGTATATTTCTGCAGAAAAAAAGTGCATGACTGCACAGGCAGGTGCCTCATTGCTTACTGCATGGAACTTGATGGCACGTAGTGTATGAAAAACCCATGAAATTTTATAATAGTTTTACATGGCCTAGCTGTTGCAACACATATGTCCTCAAGGTTTCTGGTAATCTGCTGGGATCTGAACACTAAATACATATTAAAAGGAGCAGAGGTATCTGGTGATACTTGTTCAAGGACCCCTCCCAAATCCAGGCCAGAAATAATGTACACTTCAGTCTTATAATACATAAACCTTTGTTGTATCCATGCTTTTCTATAATATTTAACTTTTGTGAGTTTAGGAAGAAACACCTGCCTGCAACTCTATGAACAGCTGGAAAAATAAGCCATTTTCAATTGTTGTAGATGGCAAAATAAAGTTGCAATTCAGCAATAAGGCTAACAAAAGTTTGAGCATATCGAGATTTTGACATCTGAATTCTCTTCAGACTTAGTGCAGTGCCAAAGATGGCTCTGGTAATGACATTTCAGAATTAGAATTATGTTATATTAAAATAAGTCTGTATTCTTGATTTAGGGAACTGATTCAAAGAAAATGTTGCTCTATTGTTTGTCATCCACCACTATGCCAAAAGGTGCCTGTGACACAGACCGAAAAATACAGAGAAGGGAATGCTTAACTGTGACAGCTCTAGCAGAAAGCTGCCTCCAAAAAGTCAAGGTCCACCATCACTAGCTCAAGCAAAAAGGGAATAAACTTCATTAAATCAGAGTAACTAAGATTATTTTTAATGTGTATAATCTTCCTCATGTGGCACAAACTTGGATGGATTCTTCAAACACAGTGACAGATCTGTTTGTCCAGGTTGGTCAGAAGGCTGTTCGTTATCTCACTGTTCTTTTTGTCCAATGCTGCAGCTTTTTTAAGTTCAAATAACAGGGTATTTATTGCAAAGATGTTGATATTGAGGACCTAACTAGCTTTGCAAATAGGAGATGATGAAGATGGTGTTTGTGACTTATTAGCCGAAACCAACATAACAAAGAATGTAGTATATAATTATCATATGACAGGGATTACATTAATTTGCCATCACCAGACAATGACCTGTGTAGTTGACTTTTTCAGTTAGTAAGATTTACAAGTTTTATAGAGTTCACGCATAATACGTGTCAGATAAAAAGCCTGGCAAAATGGGAATTGTGTGTTATCCTTGGCTGGAACATCGTCCTGTGTGTAAGGCACAGGACTGGGACTGAGGCACTGGATTAACTTTCATTCTCTTCTGTGTTCACCAAAATAGTTAAAGGCAGATTATTTACACTCTTTGGGTTTCTTTCCTCATTTATGACATAAGAAAAATTATACTAATACTATCAGGAGTGACAGGAGGTTAAACTAATATTGCTAAAGAAGATTGAATTGCAGTATGTAAACACGAAGTATTACTATCATTCCACAAACAGAAAATCTTCTGTGTTATGAAATATTTTTTCATGCTCCTCTCTCTCATGTCCTGCCAACTAGTACTTCAGGAATTTGCGAGATTTGGAATGTCAAATTATACTCCTTTACTCCCCAGTGACAAGGAGCTCAATGAGCATAGGCTGGAAGTAATTTTATGATCTTGTAAGAGATTTTATGGAAGAAGCCATGCTTAGAAATCCAAAGAATTATAGGGGAAAAAAAATCCTGGTAGATTAGAAATAATCTACTGGTAAAAAGTAAATTAAAAGCCTGATATTTTAATTTTTTTTTTTTTTTAATTTTTTTAACATAGTGGTCCAGATGCAACCCCTCTGCTCAGAAAGTCTCTAGAGCTGGGAGATATCTCAGGGAAGAATCACTTTATACTTGCTTTGTTCCCTTGTAATGCTCATTCTTTGAGCATTTCCCGTGTTGAACTGCGTTGAAAAGTGGGCTTGTTGAAGCTAAAAGACCTCCCAGAGTCTGGGGAGGGGAAGCAGTAAAATCATATGACAAATGGATTTGGGAGATAACCCATGAAGAAGATCAATTAGCAAATCATAGGTTTAAAATAAGGAGTCTGGAATAGTCACTGGAGGTATTCAGGTAGTTGGTATATGCTCCCAGGTTATAAGTACAGGAAGCTTGTCTGCATAATTCATGGTGCTAGCCCGTATCATAAGCAGAGTATTAGACCAGCTGGATGGATATTTGGGCTGACCCAATGCAGCGATTATTATATTCTTATGGAGCCGAAGGTAGACTTGGTTTTCCTGTTGATTTTCATCTGTTCCAAACACACACTTTAAATTTGCAAAAGAAAAAGAATACTTGTCTTTATGGCTTCAAAAATGTGTGTTATTTTTTAAGACATCATCTTCTATTGGCATTTTCTCTCTCCATTCAGGAAAAGATTGAAGAAATCTGACCTAGGGTTAATTGCTGTCTTGTGGGTGCTATCTGTGGTGGTACACGTCACATAAACTAAAACCCCAGTCACCAGTGAGAATGACCACAGAGCAGAATGAAGAACTTATCCCAGATGTAGAGGGAGGCACCAGGTAGACCTGCTACCTCTTATATTGCTTCTTTGGGAATTTTAGTAGCTATGGTCCTACTCTCTTTCCTCTGGTCTGGAGAGGGTTTGAGCGGATGCGTGTTCTTCCCTGCACAAGTCTGTCCTGGACAGCACCCTTTGCATGGGACACCTGCAGTATCCATCTTGCACACCCGGCAGTCTGAAACTGATACAAGGGTGTTTCACTCATTACGAATCTATTAGATACTTGACCACCAGGTGGCATAAAAACTATGTAAAATATCACAAAGGGGTTGCAGATATTATGATACAATTACCACTATTTTAAGAACATGGGTATTCGAATACTTGGTGATCCTAGCTGTCAACTTTGAATATTATTTGTATATTTTAAAGAAGTAACTAATAGCTTTTAAAATTCTTTAGTTTGCAGTGTTATCCCATGAGGAAGGGCACATCTATAACACAAATTAGCTTTGTTAATCACATTCTATCATAGTCTTAATCATGTTTTGTTCGTATCAAACCCAAATAACTTTACAGATGGAAGAGAGTATGTTATATTGATTTGCATAGAAACACAACCAAGCACTTCAAGCAAGCCAAAAGCCAACTATTTACCACTCTTGAAAGCATATTTATGAAACTATTTGTAAGCTGTAGTGTAACTTACAGTGTAATGATAGAGTTTTTTTCAATGAAAATCAGCTCCTATGTTCTTGCCATAGGAAAGTACATAGAAAATGGCTTTCAGACCCAACAGAAAAGCAAGGTTAGCGCTGACAGCTGTTATTGATAAGAAAACAGAGGGCCTGAGATGGCAGACACAGATCCTGAAATTAATATAGTGACTTTCCTACAGTGAGATTCTTGATGTAATTCTTTGTAGGTTTGTAGGGTTTTTTCCCACCTTGCGTTCATGGACTGGATGCAAGTGTGGATTCCCACAATGACACATATATAGTAGACGCACTACTCCATGTTATTCTTTTTGTAAATGTCTTTCACTTTTACTCTCTTTACTACTGCTGTTTTTTTTTAACTTCCTGATCCTTTCCACTACATTGCTGGAGATCCCCTTAGCTCCAGTTTATTCATTTTGACTATAGTTTCAAGTTATGTCATGGAGAAGTCAGAACTTTCCTTTTTAATCTTCTTTTATTAATTTGGCTACATTCCTTACATTCTTTTCTCTGCTCATATTTTTTGAACTTCCATTCTTTTCACGATCTTGTCTTGACACTCTGGCTATTGCTTTAGTATCTTATTTGGTGCCCTCTATTTTTTCATCTCTCTTTAATGTTGTTTTCCCTGAGTTTCTGTTCTAACTTCCTTCCTTATTTATTTTCCAATATTAATTTTTCATTTAACTTAAACTGTTTCTTTAATTTCTGATGCAAGTTTCTTAATATATCCAACTTCTATCTCAGCCTCGTATTTCTGTACAACCAACAACTGAACTTCTCACCTTCCCCCAAAATCCCCTCCTCACCTTCTCTTCTCTGTCACCATTAAGAACCTGTGACAGATTTGTTTAATCCATCCATGATTCATGTCTGATACAAAGTTGGATTAATGTAAAAAACGTATCATGAAAATTGCTTGCAGCTTTAGAAGCAGAATGAACAGTTTTGAGGTTGACACCTTCAGTCTAGACCAATAGCAGAGAAAAATATGATATATAGTTAACAGTTTACAATAGATAGCTCTTCCTAAGGTGAAGTTAATCCAAATGAAGATATAAAGACATCCTGAGTAATATATATTGTCTATACTCACTTTCAGGAAAATCTATTTGCAGCATGTCTGTGTGCATGAACCAAAATAATTGTTCTAAACCAGGAGGGCATGGAGGTCTCAACGTATAGTTTCTGTGGGACTCTAAGGGGTTTAATGAAGCACATCAGAAGCTAGTGGAGTGGCAAAGGTGCGTTACAGCTCTTAACTTGCTTCCAACAAAGCAGAGGACAGAATGGGACATGGAAGGGAGACATGGTGCTTTCTGTTTCTCTACTCTAATGAAGACCAAGTGAAATCTTCTAACTCAGTTATGGGCAAGATTAAGCACGATATATAGAGCTTCTCTTCTATTTCTCCCAGGAAGAGTTGTTTTACTCAGTTATCAAAGTTCTATACTGAGAGGAAAATTTAGGAAGATGGAAAATAGAAGTGAGCTTTAGCCTCTAAGAAGGGATGATAAGAGAAGGGAGCTGGAGCTTGTCCTGGCTAGAATTACTGGTGAAAATACAGGAACATAACAACAAGTCCTGATATAGGTGTAGGCCTACAGGGAGCTCAGTGGAACTGTCTTGTTTCCATTGACAAGAAGAGTGTTTCAGCATCTCTAAGTGATACAGCACCACGGTTTTCCATATCTCTCCTGAAAGAATGAAGGATATCAATGAGGGTTTTTTGTTCAACAGTTATGTCAGAAACATTATGAATTGATTATTCCTAGTATCAACTGTGGGAATGAAATAATTAAATATCTGTATTCAGAGAATGCTTGAAGTTCTAACCCATGTTTTGTAAGAGACATCAGAGGTTGATAAAATGGTATATGCCAAAACCCTTTTTCATGAAAGTCCTTTACCTTTTCTGTCCTAAAACATCCTGCTG
>NW_010253591.1:27374-49732 GCF_000690775.1 Eurypyga helias
ACCTTGGTTCTCTTCATTTAATCAAACAACCCAAATAAATTTACTGTAATGGATAAGTCACAAAGTCTTTTTTTTTCACTTTAAAATTCCTTTGTTATATTTCTTTGCATCCTATGCAATTTCAAATGCTTGTCATAGTGCTTTGAAATAATTAAGCTCAAGGCGGAGCTTAATTTTTTTTCCATAAGTTAACAAGACTATATTCATTTGTTACATACAGAGTGCCTTGTCTTTCCATGGCTTATCTGATGCCAATAGAGTTCAATGTCAGCTGGTTTCAGCTGGATTCAATGGTAAAAGTTGAAAAAAAAGAGTAATTTTCTGTTAACATTGTAAAGCGCTGTGTGCTCCTAGGACACTGTACGAATAATAATGTTGATTCATCAAGTGTCCGGAAACACACTCAGGAGTGATTCTTCTCTTTATTTGTTAGGTGATTTCCTGCTGCTAGGTCTTTGGGATCAATAAAAGCAAATGCTTAGTCAGAGCTAAGCACGCAAAAAAATCTTTTGTTTCATATTCTAGTTGATGGAAAACTTCAGTGAGGAATTGGACACACTAAAGGGACTGTCATCAGTTAAAACAGATCTTGTAAACCCTCAAAACAATATACAGACACATTTACATTACTCACTGATACATTTTACTCACGTCTCTATATGTCACAACCTGAACTAGGGTGTATAAAAGCATTAAATGGGAAAATCAGTCCTTCATATTTCATGGATGCATGTTCCCAGCATTAGAAATACGAATGAAATAGGAGTTGCAAGTTGTACTGTGTTGCATGGAGTTTGCCATACCATATTACATCGATGTTCAGGACAGGCCTCCTCAAGTGCTGGAGTGAGCAGCATTATAAATGAATTCAGGCTGGAAAACATGAGTCTGGTGGTACATCAGATAGCCTCTGCTTAGCTCTCAATAAGCCAGTACTGACACTAGAAGCTGTGGAAGGACAACTTCTTCAGGACAATGCTCATTCCAAATGCATTAGACCTCAAAAGGAGATCTAAACAGCCTCTAAATACCAGATCTGCACTAGTGCAACTGCATCACTTATACAGTCTGAATTACTACACAGTGACTAGATAGATAGAGCATTGGTTGCTGCTGGCTCACACACCTCCAATTCCTGGGGCATCTGAAGGCTCTAAACAGCTGCCCCTCGTATTTGCTTTTGCCATCTCATATGCTGCACCCAAATCTTTTCCCTCACTGTAACACCAAACTTTTTATTAGACTACCTGCACTTTTACTACTCCTGTTTAACAGATATTAAAAATATCTACCATTTGCATAAATGACCTATTAAAAGCAGTCCAAAAGTAGTTTGGTGAGTTATTTTTTTCTCCTTGGAGACAGGCACTGTCTTCAGTTTTCTGTGTCAGCCTTTTTTGTCTGCCTGTGTGGTACATCTGGTGAAAGAAAAGCCAGAATTTATAAACAATGTTTTTTTCTCTTGGATTTTAACAGTAAAAAAAATGAGATATTGAAAGAGTTTTGAAGAGAATTGCTTCCTACTACTGATTTTTATTTATGTACAAGCCAATGTTCAGCACAAAAATTTTAACCATATTTTACTTTTTCTGTGTATCTTTAACAAGCCCACTTAACTGAGTGGTGAACTAGATGATGTCATATAACTTTTGTCGTACTAGAGCTTTGTTTAACAAATTAAAACCTGTCAGCTGAACAGCTGTAACTTGCTGTTTCCACCTCCAGGTTCCTCTGTGGGCAGCTCAAACTTTCTGACAGCTTATGCTGCTGCCTGCACCTTACAGCTTAGAGGGAGCTGGGTGGGAATCCCTGCCGAGGGCTCAGTTTCAGGCACTGAACCCAGGAGATACAGTGCCTCAGTGGTCTTGGCCACATGCAAACACCCATGAAGCCATTGCATTCCTAACAGAGCAATGGTGCCTGCTCAAGTGCAGTGAGGCTAAGGATTTCTCTGTCAAGGGATGGATGTTTTGCAACAATGATCCCTTTGCATGAAAAGGTCTTCAAAAGCAGAAATAGTGACAACTTTGAGAACAGAGCCTGTTGTTAATGATGGATGAAAGAGAGATCAAAGAAGAGGTAATCAGAGATGGATCTTCATTAACCTCCCTTCTACCCACTAAAATGGCCAACATGAACTTCCCAAAATTGTTACCCCTGCTTACTGCAGTTTTTCCTTTCTAGAAGGAAATAACACAAATAATACCTGTATTTTGTCTCTCATATATTTGTTTCAGCTATTCATGGTCTAGTTTTATAGCTACTTTTTCCCTTCACTCAAAAACATTTAGAAATAGGTCCTGCACTTCAACGGCATGCTGTTTCTTTCCATATTTTTTATAGTGTCCATCTAATTGCCAAAGAAGGGTTTCTATCCATAGTTTCTAAAGGCAGATATTACAATACAAAGAGCTTTGCTTTAGAAATTATGCCTTCTAATTATCTTCTATACCAACTTCTGAAACAGCCGAGCTGCATCAGTTACTTTGCTTCACATAAATGTGTTAGAATCTACAATGTAATTAGAAATGTTAAACCTCAGTTCTAGAGAAAAAAAAACTGCTTTTCTACTGTCACTTGTTTACACAAGCTTTGAATAAAGTAATTTAAGTACCATGTTCTAAACATTTTCATTAAGAATATAATAATGACTGGATTTCAAGTAGACATTGAAATGTTTATCCCAGTAAAATATGGAAAACATTTTGGAGATATTATAAGCAGTTATATAGTTACATGTAACTAATGCCAGTAGAGACCATTACAATCAGTCAGTCCAACTTTGACGTAGAACATGTGCCACTGCTTTGCACAATATATGCATGAAATTCATAATCTGTGTTTGACTTACAGCTCTTTTAGCCAGAGTATTTCTTGCACAATTGTTTTTTTTTTAGCATGACCCACCATTACTTAAATACACAGCAGTGAAAACTTTCTCATCCAGTCAATGAACAACTTTGTATCTCAGACTTCTACCCCATTCAAAGCAGCTCCACCAGCAATATAGCTCCATGCCTCTTCAAGGGGGTGTAACTGACCCCAAAGATGCATTGTTGCTTAGTGGGTCTAAACCATGACACAAGGAAAGTGCTTTTCTGTTCCTCATGGTCAGCCTTCCACAGCTGGTTAAAAGAGGCCAGGTTGGTTATATTGCTGATGGCCACCACCTCTTAGACACCCCATGTGCTGTGGGAAAGAGGCTGCAGGTTCAGTGTCATGAGCAACTAGGGAAGCTCATGTGTGAAAAGAAATTTTGAGCATGGAAAAAGATAATATCCGTGAGTTTTATGTAGCAGATAACTGATATGAGAGAATAACCACTAAGTAACAGAATGACATCTGTCATAGTATGGAATGAATTACCCTCATGGATGCCTTTCTATTAAGTGTCAATTATTAACTTGAGCTACACATCTTACTTTTAGATGCTAAAATTACAGAAAACAAATGCTATCTAAATATTCTAATATTTTAGATGCATTTTGAAAATTGGAAGCAAAAACTCTTAACATGAAAAGATGTTATGAAATAATTTTATAAAATAATAGATGATGAATCTCTATAAAACAGTATTACCCTCTGGAAGACAAATAACAGAATTTCCCTTTAAAGGCAAGTATTCTTCTTAAAACACCTGCCTACCTGACCAGAAAAATATCTTTGTAACTTCCAAGTTACAAAACCTTGCAATATCGCTTTTAAGTAAAAAACTCTGAAATGAAACCATTTATGGTTCTCCTAAAGTTTCTCAGCTGTATTTTGTAATTGTAACTGAAACTCTCCTCTAATAATTTATATGTTTTGCTATTAACAGCTCTATCAGTATATAATAATTTCATGGCCAACTTTTCCTTAAGTCTGAAGTTAAGCACAATAAAAATGAACTTTTAATTGTTATAATGCAAAGAAGCTTACAATATTCTTTTTTTTTTTTTTTTGAGCAGTCTGGTTATCACATAAATGAAAAAGAAGATCTGTTTGGCTGGTACAATCAGGAGGAATGTAAAGCTCCCACGCCTGCCTTCAGTAATTGATGAAGTGGATCAGTGACATTTTACAGTGCTGTGACTGAATTGGACCCTTGAGGATAAATAGCACATAAACCTTTTCCGCCAGCTTTTTGGTAAGTTAATATTGGCAATTCCAATTTAACGCTTATGAATGAAAGTATTGCAGGCTAAGTGAAATAAAAGAACAGCCACAGCTATTGTCTTAGGTTGGTGTTCTTTCCCATGAGCACTATTTAATCCAATGAAAAACAGAGACCTCATCTGTCAAAGAAATACTTGTGACTGGGCTGGTTCTGGGCAGAGGGGAGTGTTCTGGAAGAATTAGGAATTTGTTGTATATCTAAAAATGCAGATTTTTAGCCAAAGTGCCTGTCGTTAGCCCATTTGGGAGATATTCTTGCTGATTTCTTGGTGAAGTGGTACATTGAAGGGTTGTGAGGTTTCAGATGCATGTTAGTGTTAACAAATTCTATTAATAATTTAGAGTAAAAGGAAATATTTTATTAATGTCATCTGAAATCAATGCACAAAGTTAAAATGAAGCATTCCCAATTGTTTAACTAAGCTATGGGACATGGTTAGAGAAAACAGGTATTTAATTTTTAGAATACATTGTTCATTTATTTTTAAACATTTCACTTAGGCATAAATAAAATTCTTTCATGCTGTCATTATGAATATTTAATTTCTTCAATGTCACATATAACTTTTATGTAAACATACACATAATTAGATTATAGCTTCAACTGAATGAATCTGGAGCTTACTAACAAATCTGCATGAGTGTGTACAAGTAACCTGATATCAGCAGTTCTTCCAGACTTCATTTCACAGGCTGTGTTTTCCACCATTTGGGCCTTCCTGGCCTTTGTTGGTGTTAGTGAACTAAACAGGACCAGGGCTTAAGCTCAGTCTCTGGGTATCCTGAGGGTATCATCTACAGTGCTTAACACTAGTACACTAGTTGATATCGTTTTGATCTGTGGCAGACTTAATTTTCCAGTTAGTGCTTGGGCTCAGCCTGCAGATAGCCTGGGGCTGTTCCAGTGGGCTGTACAGGCTGTGCTACCCTGCTTTGGGGAAGAAGAGGCTTAGCCATATCAATGCAAGCCATGCCATGTCCCTCGGACTCAGTCAGAGAATGGAATCTGACCCATTTTATTTGTTAGCAGAGATGTAGACATACCACTGTAGATACTTTAAGACCTGCAAATTCAGCGCTGACTCCAGTTCTGAAGATGGCTATGCTACTGCGGAACATCGGGAACCTGAGGGAAGCTCCATGGATCTCTGCAGTTGGATGCCGTGGTGTTGCTGGTGGCCCTAAGCTTGGTTTAAGAAACACTGTGAAGGTTAATGCAAAGCTCTGTGAACATAAGGCCAGTTTCTACCAAAAATAATTCCGACTTAAGTGTTGAATTTATGAGAATTTTTGCCACAGTATGGTTTGGGGATTAGCTATGTTGCCATTGAACGCATAAAGCTTGAAGCTCAGGGAGCGAAGTGTCCTCACAAATGACTGAGCATCCCCTTGCCTTTCCTGCAGCTAACGACTGTGCTTGGTGTGAATACCAGGGGGCCGTGCAGGAGTATTTCCACTCCTCTGGAAATACTAAAGCTTGAAGGTAATGATGGGTTTACCAGGGCGAGGAAGAGGATGTTCCCCCTTGCAGGGAGGGCATATGCTCAGTGTCACACACACATCTGCTGTCACCACTGTGGCTGCATCCAGCCTGAGGAACTTGTGTCTTTCCTGTACATATGGTCAGAGCGCAGTCCCAGGAGCTCATAATCGTGGGATGGTACATCTCTGAACAGGATGAGCAGTTATACTGGGAAGCAGTTTAATCAGTCTGATGAAAATTTTCTTGGCTGGAAAGCTTAAAACTAGATAATGAAACTGAAACTGTAAGACCACTTAAGTCTTCTTAAGACCACTTAAGTTTCTGTGTCTGTTTACAAATGTAGTATTTAGGAAATAATCTTGTTAGATTTTAAATTTGCTGGGTGGCAGCAGACCCAGCTACCTAAGTCTCCAATCCTTAAGCATCTGGTATCACCCTTCATGTAAGCGGCATATTAATTCAAGCTAGTTGGGACTTTAAGAAAATTATTGTGGGATTTTTAAATTGGAAAATGCTTATGCCATGCTCATCCATGCTTTGCAGGTACAAATACTTTTCTTTATAGAAATTTTTCAAATTGAAATGTTTTAATTTTTCAAATTCAGCACAAGAGAAGGAACAGGTAAAAAGGGCCCCTCTAAAAAAAACCCAGTGCCTGGCAGCCATGTTTGAAGTACAGGAGGATCCATTACACTCTGGGCCTGTAGTTCCCTCTCTTTTTTTCCTTTTGAAGAACTTACTTTCACACTGTCAGATAATGAAAAATAATGCCAGAAACTTTGAGTTTTGTGTGTCGTGTTTTGTGTGACAAATTTCTTCGTTTTTTCAGCAAATGAAGATTAATCTTTGTAATCCTGCTTTAGGAATGAGAGTTTTACCTGCTACCAACACTCCAGGCCTATTATCTATCATGGATGCTTTGTAGGGGCAGGAAAGAATGGCTGAAGGCAACTGCTCACTTCAGTAGTTCAGTTACCTAAAAGAACAAATACTCTACAAAGAAACTCTCTCAGATTTTCACCTTTCCCCTTAAATCACTGAATGCTATGGAATCCTGCTCTCTACTCTTTCTACACAATAGTCCTTGCCAGGATTATATTGATATTACTATTTCATTAATTTGAAAGAACATTTAGATTTCAACGGTGTCAGTACGTATGCCTGTCAAAGACTGTGGCATCATGAGAGTATATTTTAAAACATTATGTGCAAGAAATTAAAAATCTTATATTTTCCTATGCGTAGTTAATTGCTATTAGGCAAAGAAATACTTTTGTGAGTCTCTAAAGCATCCCTGTTTTAAGTGCTGACAGAGGGGTTCTCAGTGTCTTTGACAGCCCTCTGAGATGCTTTTCCTGATAAGGCTGATGGGAATACCCTCACCAAGCTCAACAGTGCAATGTGCGTGGAGTCAAAACCTTGATTGCTACCATCTGTGTTAGCATGAAATCCTGTAACCTATAACGAAAGGTTTTCATATCTAAAAAACTAGCCCATACTGAATTCCAGGTAAGCCTGGGATTGTAGTCTGGCCAACAGTAGCTGCAGTATGGTGAGAAAATGGATGTCAAATATTCTTTGTTTTCTAGTAACCTTGAGGTGACAATTCCTGGACTTGAAAATCTTACACTGTATTCTAAAAGTTAGCTATAAACTTCTTGAATGGTTTAAAATGGGAATTCCCATAATGAAATTATTTATTCAGATGAATATTTATTCAGATTTTAAAATGACAAATATAACTGACTGAAAACTAATTACTCACTTTTGGTGGTATTTTTAAACTTTCAGGATTCTGAAAATAAAATTAGTTTGGCTATGTCCCTATTTATGTTGAAGCCCTGGACTGAAATGAGACCACATTTTACCATGGCAAAATTCCCATTGAAACCAACTGGACTTTTGTAACCTTCACTCTTTCAGTCATATCTCTGAAATCTATTAATTTCAACAAAAATCTTGATGAATAATGTTTCTGTCATATACACAGAGCTCCAACTTTCCGTTTCATCTTCTTCTAATTTTGATACTTTTGTCTAAAATACAAAGTTTAGAAAGAAAACAGCCACAGGAGAGATATCCACATTTTTAAGAAATATTTTTTATCTAAACCCCAGTATTAATGGACAATCTTTACTAGCTCAACAGGTATAACTTTAGGGAAATTATTAATTTTTTTATTATAATTATTAAAATTGTTATTAATTATAATTAATTCTGCTTACACTGCAAGAAAAATAAAGTTTTGTAAAAAATAGATCAGTAAAGTATTACATTAAAATCACTGGGGTTTTATATATAGGTAATGAAAGATTATATATAACACATGGAGCTTTGGCTAAGTAGCAAGATGGATAGCATGTCTTGGTAATATCTATTAAATAGGAACAAAAATAGATTCCACAAAGTCAAAAAATTCATTTATGAATCAGTGAAAAAAAGAAAGGCAGATAAAAGATAGTCTGCTTGTGAAAGAATTGTTTCTTTTTCTCAATAGTTTCATATCCTTGTAAACTCTTGCAATGAAGACAAATTTGCATTTATAACTCATTGTCGTCCAACAGGAAGCCTGAGACAAATTTAAAATTACAGGGGAAAAAGATTTCCACAAACACCTGAAGCACAGACACTACTTTCCCAGTGAAAAATAACATGCTTCACAAGGATTTGAAAGGTACAGTTTTGAATGGACTGAGGACGTTTTCAGGGTTTACTGCTTAAAACTTCTGACACACGCCAAACAATACAGAGCCCACTGTTTATATTTGGCATACAGTGGAGCATGGTGGTTTTCAGAAAAAGGTCCAGCAACAATTTTTGCTAATTTGCTTTTAGTAAATCCATTAATTTATTTCAGAGATTACCAGAAAATTGGAGTCTTTACATATATTTCATTATATTTTTCATTTACATGAGTGTTTAATGCAAAGCTTTGGGGGCATGAAGATAAATTTTACAAAACTATTTCAGACAAAACAGCTGTTGAATTTAATAGAATTTTTGCTGTAGTTAGGCTTGAGGATTAGCTTTATTGGAATTGAAAAGATTTGTTACATTGAGGATGGTCAGACACTGGTACAGGATACTCAGAGTTGTGGTGCCTTCATCCTTGGAGATGTTCAAAACCCACTGCACACAGCCATGGATAACCCACTTTTTATGACCCTGCTTAGGTATGGGGTTGGGGGGGGGGAATGGCTGTGTATTCTTTGGTTTTTAAGAACCAAAAAGTGTGCTGTAGACATGAGAGGGATAAGCCCAACATCAAAGCTATAAGCCAAAGAATTTCTCAGACACTTTACAGTGAATCTTCAATTTGTGAGACTGCCCCCAGTCAAAATTGCTGACTTCTGTTGTACTTTGAATTAGTTTTCTTTCTTCCAGATGATCTCTGGGCAAGAAAAATAGCTTATCACATCCAGATCTTGTTGATCTGATCTGGAAGTAATGTAAAAATAGATAGTCTTAAAATACAGGACTTATTTCTACTTTCAAGAAGAAGCAATAATAATTTGATAAACATCTATCTTTCATCTCTTTAAAAGGATTAATTGTTAGTTAAAGTGTTGATGACACAACCTGTGCATATGTTCTTATAAGGTCATAATATTTTCTAATGTAGATGATCAAGTACTTAAGGAACTGGGGCTTTTACAGTTGTTAGGAATGAATTATAGGACCCATTCCCTTTTGATTATTTGAATACAGATCCTCTGCAGGAGGTCATGGATTTAGTAGTCTTGGAAGCTAAATGCTTCCTTGCTTTTCAAGACCTTTTCTCTGAATCACTGGTGACTTTCAGTACTGTATCATGATTGACTTTATTGGTCTGCTGTAAAACTGAGAACTTTCAGAGATAGGAGAAATCATACAACATGAAAAGGCAATCAAGTGTTTGAGAAATTGACAGGCTTGAATCACATTTTTAGAACAGTTTGGGCAAATATCTACCAGGAATCATTTAACATCACAGGCTTGCAATACATAATTGAGATGCTCTGGGACTTGTGAAGCATCTGCAATAAACACCAGGAAAAGCAAGCACACATAGAATCATAGAAACATAGAAGGGTTTGGGTTGGAAGGGACCTTAAAGCCCATCTAGTTCCAACCCCCCTGCCATGGGCAGGGACACCTTCCACTAGACCAGGTTGCTCAAAGCCACATCCAGCCTGCCCTGGAAGACAGCCAGGGATGGGGCATCCACAGCTTCTCTGGGCAACCTGTTCCAGTGCCTCACCACCCCCTCCATGAAGAACTTCTTCCTGGTACCTAATCTAAACTTCCCCACTTCCAATTTGTACCTGTTACCCCTTGTCCTGTCACTACAGGCTCTTGTAAAAAGTGTCCCCCAGCTTCCTTGTAGCCCCCACAGGGACTCGAAGGCTGCAATAAGGTCTCCCCAGAGCCTTCTCTTCTCCAGGCTGAACAAGCCCAACTCTCTCAGCCTGTCCCCATAGCAGAGGTGCTCCAGACCTCTGATCATCTTCATAGCTCTCCTCTGGACTCCTTCCAACTAGTCAATATCCTTCTGATGTTGACGGCTCCACAGCTGGACACTTCCTTTCTGGAGAGAAAGACCTCAAAGGGAATACTTTTTGGGGTGCAGAAATTCAACAAGTCAGATAGAGTTGATTCTGCCTGAAAGCAGGAAAAAAAGTTCTTGGGGTCATTTCCAGCCTATCTTTTCCATGAATCTGTGATTTCATAAGGTTATTCATTTGACTCTTTTCATCAGTTCCACCATGAGAATTAAATTGAGGTACATTATAAAAATAAGTAAATAAAAGAATTGTATGTCTGAATGTCTGTATAAACATCAGAATAAGTCCCCCGTGAATGCAGCAACAGTGAATATTTCAAAGGTAGTTCTAACTGATGGCAAGATGACAGAAAGGCATGCTTTAATAAATACATAGCAACAAATTAATATACTACAATTTCAAAATCCTAACAAGAAGTTGAGTTTCCATGTTGGGAGCCTGTATGCTTGTGAAATTTAACAGTAATTGTTTCTTGTTGTATCTGTAAGACATACTATGCTACATTACCTATTGTCTGTCATTTAAATGATGAATGTGTTTGTCCCTCAAAATCTCATGAGCATAATGATTTGTTTACTCTTGTTCACTTTCACTGCTAATCCATATTAGAAAGTTTAACCTCATAAACAAAATAAAATCCAATCAAACAAAGAGGTAATAAGTGTCTAGAAACCTGAATTCAGGCTAGCTAACAAGGCTACTTATCAGAACAAATTCTCAGTGGTGTAACTATTAGTTAAAATAAAAGATTTGTAATGTATGCAAAAACCTGTCTCTCCTCTAGTTAGACATTTAATCCATCTATTTATTTTCCTTCCACATAGTAACGATCTGTATTTCAACCATTACCATAAACTGTGAAGGTGGTATTATAAAATTTAACAGTAAAAACTTGAAATTGTTCTGATTTATCAAAGGCTTAATCAGTTTTGAAAACTATTTTGCAATTTATACTGCAGTGGTTTAACCTTGAAAGGAAATACGTTTGGTTTTCAAGCATTTGTAGTACATCTTCAGGGAGTCTGATGTACTGAACTTCACGCAGGGTAAGAAAAGGAGATGCAATGCACTAGTTCCCAAACTGAGTGGAAAGAAAGTTTGATTCGTTAGCACTTGATCCTGTGAATCATGTACCCACCCACAGTTTCATAGATTAGGTGTTTGCAGCTCTAGGTTTGAGCTGAGAATTTAATGAAACAGGATTTGATGGATTTTGTTATTCTTCTTGGTCTGTCTGGAAATTAGGCTGCTATACAAGCTTATGGATATAAAAGGATTTCCAGTTTTCTCTCTTGCCATTATCCTTTGTAAAATTTAGATGCTAAAAAGTTAAGACTGAAACAGAAACACAAAAACTTAGGTAATTCTAATTTGTCAAAAAGTCATATTTTGTCCCTATGCTTGTCCTCAGTGTCTTCAACCAAGTCAAACAGAAATCTGTGTATCTGTTTTCATTCCTTCACCAGAGTGAAGTACAGCCAAATATACCACAAAGAGAATTTTAATATAACTGTACCTGTATTTATATATTAGAGTTTGATTACATGATGCTAGTTTTCATATTGAAGTGTGTACAAGAGAGAATTCTTGCCATATTATTTTTTGTATTTAATATTTCTGCATTACTAATATAATAATATTATATTACTATTATAAGTACTCACGTGATTGATAGTTCAGAAAATGCCGTTATTCTCATTATAAGAAAAAAAAGATTGTTATTTAAGTATATATGAAGGATCTAGAATTTTGTTGCAATATTAGCACAGAATATTTTTCAAGGAGATGAAAGTGTTAAAATATTCTGTTAAGGACATAAAAGCTTGAAAATTTTTAAAATAAAATCCTTTTACACACGTAATAATTTCTCATAGCTAGAAAAAGTAAATTTAAAGCTACATCAAAATTCAGAGGAAACTGGAGAATTGAGATTGAAAAGTATTGACAGAAAAGATAAATTAGAATCAGACTGGGTCTTAGAGTGCAATATGTGAATTACTTAATGATAAATTAATAATTGCTCCATTTGATTTGTTTACAGGAGGGAGTGAGAAGGACAAGAAATCAGATCAGATACATTAGCCTGCTGAGACTGCAGGCTTCAGCAGGCTGTGTGTGAAGATAATGGATTATATATGTTTTTCATGATCCAGTTTTCTGACAACTAGTTTATTCTATACACACTATGACACCACTACTATACACAAAACCTCAGAGAATAACCTCAGCTATAATTTGAGATGTGCTGGCTATGAGAAGAAATTAAATTCAATTCTATGCACAGGATAAATGTTCAAACCTGAGTTAATATTAAAAGCCAGATTTGTTTACCACTTATGGCATCAGGATTGTTCTTACGTCAGTCTTTACAAAATGAGCTCAATGCATGCAGTGTAAATCTACGTTTTGCTGGTTTTAATCTCATCTAGTAAATATAGCTCTAGTAAATATGGCTTAACCATATATAAGTGCCTAGAAAAGCAAAGTGTCATTAAATATGTATACTACTGACTTAATCATAGGAGTTAAGGGGAAACTTGAGAAAACCAGGATTTTTTGGTATGTTTTTCTTCTCCTTAATCTAATCAGACAACACTAAAAGCCCAAGAGGTATATAAACTTCAGTAACTAGTTATATTAAACCTGTGTTTACTTAGATGATTTGTATGAGATAAATAAGTAATTACCCAAAGGACATTAAAAAATGGAATATATGAGACTGCGTGTGAGCAAACGAACACGAGATGGAGCTTTGCTGGTGCATATTTAATAAGAAGAATTCCCTGTGCTTTTACATCCTCTTCCATTCTATAGAAGTCCTTATATCACCTTTATCACCATAGTAACTCAGCACTTTGGAGTCTTCTCCTTCTATTCATCATATTATTTTATCAGTTTAGTAAAGGATAAACTGTTTCCCTTATCACCCACCATTTCGTACCCTGCCTTATGGGAATCCTGCTGAGAAGTATTGCGAATAATGTAATAATTCAGCAATCTTCTACAGAACTAGAAGTGATCCTTGATTTATACTACTGTATAATCAATTTCTCATTGTATTTCATCAAAATTCTTATGAATAAATTAATCATGAGAGCATAGCGTCACTTTAACATTTGATAAACATTTCTGTAGCCTTCTGAGTTTGGAGTATCAGTTATTCTGGCCATAAACCTTGCACAGGTTGAAGACTGGCTCTAAACTGTCTCATTCAATAAGCTGAGTTCAGAACGCACAGTCATTATTTAGGTTTACTAGAGGGTATTTTTGGAAGGTTTCTCTATTATAGTACCCCCAAAAGGTGGGAAAGTGCCAAGAAAACATGTTTTGTAGCCCCAATTTGATATATTATTAAAATACAAACAGCCATAACAGACTTAAAATAATTAAATTGAAAAAGGGCAGATTTAGATTAGATATCAGGAAGAAGTTCTTCATGGAGAGGGTGGTAAGGCACTGGAACAGGTTGCCCAGAGAAGCTGTGGATGTCCCATCCCTGGAAGTGTTCAAGGCCAGGCTGGATGTGGCTTTGAGCAACCTGGTCTAGTGGAAGGTGTCCCTGCCCATGGCAGGGGGGTTGGAACTAGATGATCTTTAAGGTCCTTTCCAACCCAAACCATTCTATGATTCTACGAATAAGAAGGTATTTTCATTAACCCAAAACATTCTATGATTCTATGAATAAGAAGGTATTTTCATATCTAGTCATTTCCCTCTGAGCTATAGCATATGAAATTAGAAAAACATGTAGTTACTAATTAAATGTTACATTTTCTCAGAGTACATACATTAGTTTAAAAGGAAAGAAAATTTGCAGTTAGCTGGTTTCACACAAACAAGAATGGCAAAGATTGTATCAGTGAGTAAAACCAGTTTAATAGATTGGACTCAAAAATTTAGGGTATTTCTCTTTCATTTAAATATTTTTTCCAAGATACCACCTGTATAGCTTCTAAATATGACTTTGGCCTACTTTCATTTAATCATACTGAAGCAGCATGCCTAGAGGCTTTGTCAAAAACCTTGAGTATGTGCATGCATACATACATTACTACTATGAAACAAAACTGACATTTCTGGGGTTTGATCATTTAGCTGCAGACTGTACGTACATGTTTCCTAGCTTTTATCTAACATTGCAAAGCATTCATCTCCTGTGTTACAATGTTGCAATTTTGTACTCCCTGATTAACCATATGGTCCGTATGCTGGATGATCCAGAGAAACATCTTAGTTTTTATTCTAAAATGCAAGTTTACAAAATCTACCTTTTGAATTGTCTTTATACTTAATAGAACTTACTTTTTTATATATAACATTTTCCTTAAGGTTACCAGCAAAGCCTCAGAAGGAGAATTCCTTTTTTTTTTTTTTTTCAATTATAAAGTACTATTAGTACATCAACAGATAGCTGATCCCACTAAACCCTGCCATAAGAAATTTAATTTAAATGAACATACTAGTTTCAATCCATTAAAATTACTGTCATGACTTGTGCAGTTTCAATCCATTTAATTTCAGTCGTGATCTGTTCTTTTTCAAAGGATTAGGTAAGGTACAAATAAAAGAGTACAAAATTCATCCTACAGTGCTTCAGCCAAGAACTGCAATAACTGTAGAGCTCAAAAGGGTGACTATGTGTGCTAATTAGTAGGGTAGGTGGGACCAGATCCTTTGGTGAATGCAGCCTGATACAACTTCAGATTTTAAAACACGAGATGAGGAGTGACTGGAGTAAGATAGCCTGTTCGAACTACACTTCAGCATTTACTGTGATATTTCCTGCAAATACGGAGTTAAAGACTTGTGATCTAGATAAATGAACCTAACATTTACAGAGGGTTATTTATCCAGTACTGCAGACCCAGTGATTCTTTTTTCTGCCTTGCCTTAAATGGCATTTATATGTTTTCTCCACTGTAGGGAGTTTTCCTAGCAGGGTTTTTCCACCAAGATTGGCGATTTCCTTTTCCAACTCCTCTGATTATTCTTTCCTTATTCACTTGACAGCTGAGCATGATTAAACACCAACAAGGAAAAAGAAACATTCCACTACTAGATTTTGTGAAATGTTAATATTTATTTTAATCTTCGGGGACAGCTTATTCAGCAAAAGGAACAAAAAGACAGAAGTAAAAAGTTATGTACATGTAAACTTCCCTTTAACATATCCAGTGGTCTTTCTTTCCTAGTTAGTCCTGTGCTGGTCCTCTTTTGAGCTTAGGTCCACAAGCCTGCTCTCGCTGCAGAAGTTCTGATTCTATTTTAGCACAATGGCAATGTTTGGCCTGAACTCAAGAGTTACAGGGCTACCAGTGATGAAACAGCGCTGTTTCCAGTTCTTGTGAGCCACACGGGCTCAGAGCCCTTAACAGACCCCTCTAGAGCTTCTCCCTCAGTGAGGGTGCTTAACGTGAGTGCTGTGTAGCTCTTCTGTTCCTATCAGCAAATGAAAAATACGACACTTTCAGACTGTGATTGGACAGTAAAGAAGCTAGAAAGTTACAGACATATTGCCTTAAAAGAAAGCTTTCCCAAGTAGTTCCAGAAGAGCTTCCTTTTTGGGTATGTTAATGTGAATTGCAATTATTTATAATTTCCTACAGAATGCAGTTTTTAAAAAACCCAAGTCTTCGCTGCTTGTTTCAGGAAGTGAGTCAGTTTTGCTCTGCTTTGATTATTTGGCAAGCGCATATCCCCTTGCTATTACGTACATTTTACTCTGCACGTCCATCACTGGAACTTGAATATGATTATGTTTGGCCCAGTAGGTTTATGTCTTTTAGAACTATAACATTACTTCACTTGAACAGTTATTAGGGCTGCAGAGATGTAACTATAATTGCTAAATGGGATAATGCAAAATGAATGAAGTGAAAGAACCCCTGGAGGCTTCTTGATGTTTACTCTTTCAAGTAATGCACTCTTCTAAGTCTGTCAGCTCATCACAACAAAGAATTATTTAGGGAACCGTGTGAACAGTATTCTTCACAAGTCTTACAGCCACCCAGAATATAAAGTGTACATTATACAACACAAGTCATAAATAGACATTTCCCTGTTTTCTGCAAGCCGCTCTCGCTACAATGGCTTGTCTCGTTGCAGCAGTCCAAATGGGAAAACAAAGACATAAAGTAGCAGCATACTGTTGTGGTTTATATACTATATGCAAACCCTATTTATTGTCATAAATAAAGCTAATCTACTAGGCTGATAAGGATGAGGATAAACCAAGGATAAACCAAGGAGCATAAATAAAGCTAATCTACTAGGCTGATAAGGATGAGGATAAACCAAGACTGTGACATTTCATTCTTACTCAATATCTTTTAACAGGTCAACCACAGTAATGCCCTTGCTGATGCTACTGGATGTTTTAACACTGAATATCAATTTATACAAAAATAATTAGCTTCACAGTATTGTAAGTGTGACTTCTGAGCAGATGTTACAATCTAAGTACGTGCAGTCCTTGTGACACCATTTGGATCACATGCAGGAAAAATGGTCAGACACCATTCTTTTGTGGAGTTACGCTTAAAAGCATAATGCTTTAAGCACATACGCTTAAAAGACACCTGTACAGTACTATTTATTACTAAAAGATTAGAAATAAATATTTGAAGTGAAATATAATATGTAGCATTTAATAATGATAGAGCTAATCTTACTTGGATTATGAACTCTACCAGTCCCTCCAAAGCCAAGGAAGATCCAGGAACATTTTCTAGAACTATTCTAACGACCGTGAGGCTGTGTGGAACAAGAAGTAGCCATCATCTGCATCCTTGAACTGGGAATAACTTCTGCAGTAAGAGGAGAAAGCAAGAGGGACTCATGGATCTGTCTATGACCTTCTAGGAGGTAAAGAGATGACAGAACAGCTATGCATGTGCCACCGCATAGTAAACCAAGCCAGTAACATTTACCAGGGTACCAGCGGCAGCTGTGCCCCTCATCTCTTGACTAGCAGAAAGCGTAAATTCTTTTGATGGTCAAGTCAAATACTCCTAAGGATTGTCTGGTTCCAGTCACAGCTATCATCACAGAGCATTACACATGGATTTCATGCAACAAGTATGTCTCTATAAACAACCTTCGCACAATCTCGGACTTTGGTATTTTAAAACCTGTGCTCTAAGAAAAGGTGACTTTCAGAAGTGTGGTCTAACTCAATGAAGGTCATAAAATTCTCTTATTTTTAAAAATACTCTAGGACTTTTCCTAATGCCATTGAGGACTGAATGAAGCACTGGAAGAGGCTGCTTAGAGGGGTTGTGTAGTCTCCATCCTGGGAGATTTTTAATACCTAATTGGATGAAGTCCTGAGCAACTCTGATTTAATGTTGACCTTGTTCTAAGGAGATGAGCCTGGATGATCCTGTGAGTTCCCCTTCCACCTCAATGGTTCAGTGAGTCTATGATCTCTGGGGTCACACAGGCTGCCCTTAACCTTAACCTTCACAGTTGGCACCAATGATAGATGAAAATAATCCAGTCTTGTCCATGTCTCTTTTACTGGGTCAGACAAGGGATTGTGGGGAGGCTGAAGTGATAGTGTTTTGCTGGAGGATGGAAGTACAGGCAGAGCTGTTGTCTGCTGAAGTCCTGCAATGCAAGTTTTACCTTTGAATCTAAATTAACTGATTCCAGAAGTATTTCAGGTTCAAAGCGATGAATCTGACCTAGAGTCTTTAAGCTCTGTTTCATGAATATAATTACTTCCCTTTTTTTTCCTAAATAATGGCATGGAAGAGACAGAATATACCGTAACTAGCTTCTCTCTCTTCTCTGAAGAGTCCAACATACTTCTTTTGAAGCAATTGGATTGAAAGACTTTGATGCCACTGGCACAGTGGTAAAATGTACAGATGAGTATTTCCTTATGCTTGCTTGACTGCTGTTGTTGTATTTCTTTAATTTCATTTATATCTTATTCCACTGATGTATCTATAAACTATTAGTGTACTTACATGCTCTGGGTGACAAAGCTCCATTGTGAAACAGTCTGTTTGCTAGTCTATGCTTAGCGTGGCTATGGTTATTTATTATTTATTCTCATCTCATCACCCTATTACAGGCAACAAATGTAAAAAATTTCAGTGACTGATGTATTCCTTGACTGTCCCCAAGGAAAAAACAGTCAAATAATATCCAGTTGAATGCTGAAACATTAAAATAAATAGGCAACAAGCATCCATAGTAAACACTACCTCACTCTTGATTTCTGTATTCAAAGAGAGAAGGTATTCCCTGATGAAAAAGTTTTTTAGTATCTAGCTTTGTCACTGTTGACAAGTTTTGAGGGAATGAGGATGTTTCAATTTAAATGTGCAGAGGAAACACTCATCTAAACATTTCAATTTTTCAACCTCAAAAGGAAACCCAGAAAATTCAAATTACAGGCCTTCTTTCCCATGGACAGAAAGAGAGATATATATGCTTTCTTTATTTACTGAATTATTCCCCATACATCTTTTTTCCCCCACCCCCTTTTCCACCTTTGATGAAAAGGACTCCTATTTTCTTCTCTCCTCTCCTGGTCTTTGCATACTTCACTTTCCCAGGTCTATTATACATTTCCTAAGCTGGTTCTTGTTTACCTAGGTGACTTATATGAACTTCTTTTAATAGGGTTAGTTTTTTTCTTGTCTTACTATTTAATATATTAGACTCACAATGACTGTGAAGTGAGAAATTACTACAATTCCTTTTTATTAATGAGAAACTTGGGCAGAGATCCAACAAAACAACAAGGGTGCATGAATTGGGAGTTGCATATATAAGCCAGTGAGGTGATACCAACATTTCTGCTTCCAGAGGAGACCTTAGTGATGAACTAACATTTTATTCCACAGGGATCTGAATGAAAAAGCAGATACAATCCACACCTCCTCTGGAAGCTGTGCAACTCTTTAGAAAATAATGTCAATAGATCATGAAAAGCACAGCTGAGTCTCCTGTGCTTAAGTGTCTAATGCCTAAAGCTTTTGTATGGAGCTCAGGCACCTAACTTCTGTGTAGATTTCTCTCAGGGGATGGGACAGATCCGTTAGATGTGGCATTTTTAATACATGCGACCCTGGCTCCCCTCCTTTTTCAGAATCCTGTGGTTTTCTTCTCCCATCTTCTTTCAGCTTCCTTTGGCTCCTGCTGCCCATCAGTAATGTGATGGCACCACCTTGATCTTTGTCTGTGTTCTAGCTCAATGCCTGGAGCCCCTTGCAACTCTGTAAGAATACAAATAAACAATAATAGCAACTATAGAATTAGTATATTCATAAGGAAGTGTCTAATTATCTTTGACGGAAACCCAAAGTTTTGATGGTCTAGAATGTTAGAAGCTTATTTAAAAGTTTGCATGCTGCTTCTTAAAGATTTAGAAGTTTCTTCCTGTAAATACACTATACCAATCACAGCGCAGATGACATGAATGACAATCCACTGCTTTCCAGATTGGATAACAGTTGTTTTTATCTTCTGATAGAAAAACACAGAGAATCCAAGGAGGGATTCATAACCATAATGCTTGACATCAAGCCAGACTTCCCACATATATAAAGCCATAGTTAAATCTAAGGAAGCAAAAACATGAAAACATCTCTGGCACCACCTACAGAAGTAATTCAGTATTCGTTTTTAAGGTTTTCTGTTTAAGAAAAAAAAAAAGGTATAAAGATAGAAAAATTAAGATGAATTTTAAAAAACCCCGAATTTATGGCCAAGCACAAAGAACATCAGGAACTAAAATTACATGGCTGCTCAGCCCCCTTCTGATGAAGTGCTGTTTATTAGTAGCTGCTATACTTTCCATGCAGCATATTCAAACTCCAAAGTGTGCTTACGTGCTTGTGAATGCTCTATAGGAAATGATGAAGTGACAGGATACAATCTGTAGTGTGTGGAAATCAGTCTTTACTATGGAGAACTTACTTTCTAGTACTGGAAGACTACGTATATAGATTAATCACATTTTCACAGCTGGATTTTTGAATAGAGCCTCATTAAACTGGTATAAATATACATCATATTGTTTTGTGGTTTTCTTTTTTTTCTCATCAGCATCAAGATCGCTTTTGTACGGAAGAACGCTGTTTTATTATATCCACTCCAGCTGTGCTCTTCTTCTAAAGTCCTACCATTTGCCAAACGTAAAACTTAGCACTTGCTCACAACAGTAAGTTGGTAAAGTTTACTGAATGTAACATAATATGGAGAACAGACTAGGTAATGGATAAAAAGAACTTCAGAATGGAGAGAAAATATTGGTTACAAATATTCTTTGTTTCTTTGCTAATTCACCATTGTTGCACACCATTTTTTTTTTTTTTAGTAAGGGTGCTGGGGTTACTGCCACAAATGAAACAGACACTACTGAGCCCCCTATCAATGAAAGTAAAAAAATACGTATATATTTTGGCCCAAATGACAACAATAGAAAATTCCATATAACAACAGTATGGTTGCATACAAAGGTATAGGAACAGCATACTAGAGAGCTGATATTGTACTCAGACCTCTATAAAGAAGGTATTTCACAATAACAGTGATCTGAAAAGCTCAGTAAGGGCTTGTGCTTAAGCATAGTCTTAAATCTCCATAGACCAAAAAAAAAAAAATCATGAACTCACTGATGTTAAAGGCAAAACGTCTCTTTAATTTCATCAGAGCTAGATTCCATTTGCTAACTCCTCAGACGCGAAGCAGGTATTTGTGTGTCTTCCAGAGAGGGGGCTGTGAAAGCAAAAGGCAGTATAGACCTGCAAGGGACTGCAGACCCAAAGGACCCAACTGCTGGGCTGGATGTACTGAAGGCAGCCAGGGCAAGGCTGGCAAATGGTTAACTGATGGCTCTCTTTTAGGACTATTTATGCTTAGCTGTACAAAGTATGCAGCATCCCTGTGTCAGGTTGTGCTCCTCACTGGGCACTTAAAGGAAACAAACAAGGTGTGAAATTGTTTATGGAATAGCTTAGCCAAAATATTTGTTTTTCATGAGGTTTATAATTTACCATCTAACACTTTTGTCTTGGAGTTACTGTGCAGTCTCCAGGTAGGTATAAGACTCAACAAAATTGCTGTATATATTCATATTTGCATTCTTCACAATATTTTCTGGGTATATAAAATGTCTATAAACATTTTTTATTGATACTCTTTTTTGAAATAGCTCCCTGATGAAATAATTTTAGTGGATTGCACTGATGCAGCTCAGGGGGAAATTAGACGGGATTAATTTTCATCATTGCATTTCCTTAAAGACTTTTCTGTTTTACCTAAAATAAATTCTATATATCCATTACATTTTGAAGTGAATGAGTAATTATTAAACTGGAGATTGTTATGATACCATTAAAATAAGTCTATTCCTGTACTGAGAGCAATGATTCACTGTTCACAAGTGAGCTTAGACCGCTGACGTTAAATGCTAAACCCTTAGCCAAACCAGAGTTAGAATGATTTTCTTCTTGAGCTGCAATATAAAATTCCAGTAAACAAACCATTTAACTAGGGTAGGAGCATCACAAATATAATTTACTAGTGATTCCAGGTCCCATATTGTCACAGAAGGTGTTGGAGAGTGTGTAATCCCACCTAGAAGATGGGGAAGTAGGAAGGGCTTTAGCTGACCAACGGTAGAGTGTTATCCAGGTACCAACCAGTTTCCATCTGATGGAAACAAGAAGAGGGGAAAGAAAGGGGATGATAACCTCGTTTGTGCAGCGGGTTCTTCCAGGTGCAGCATGTAATATGTTTACCAAAAGCAATATGCTTTTTTTTGTGGGTGAACAGTTGAATAGCAATGACATTATCTCCTACTGTTACAAAAAAGAAAAAAGGATCTCAAATTACAATAACTTAAAAAAGATTATGGAAAAAACAATATCTCATCTATTTTCAGTTCATTTGCTTTGTACATTTGATAGCATTTGTGGTATTGTCATTTTCACTTTCTTCTTTAGATTAGTAAGTTTTCTTGGGGAAATGAAGTTTATGTCTATCAGGCTTTGGTTACTTTTATTTCATTTATTTTAAGCGATCATATTTTACACTCATGGCATCTCCACTAACACATTACACTTGAGAACAGGGAGGAAGAGCTGCATCCATTGTCTTTTATATGGGGAGTACAAGATATGAATCCCATTTTATTTACCTAATCTACTCTACTCTAT
>NW_010253592.1:0-2091 GCF_000690775.1 Eurypyga helias
ACCTGCACCCAAGCCAACAACCTCACTGGGAGTAGCAGGGGGGAAGGACCAATTGCCAGGCTTAAACTTTTCCCTAATGTCACCCAAATTAAACCCAGACCTACTGCATTCACGCGACTGATAATGTTGCTTACCTGTGTCACATTCCAACACACAAAACGCAAAACATAGACTGCTGATTTTACTCTCAGCTGTTTTGTTTCTGAATGAAAGAAAGAGTGAACCCAAAGCTTTTGTGGGAACCAGCACAACGTATACTTGGTCACCTATGCAGCAGTTCTGAGACCAAATACCTACCACATGCTAACAGGAAAATCAGCTTGGAAAATTGAGGCTGCTATGTATGAACAGTGAGAAAAGAAGAGCTTCTCCCAGGAAAAAAAAATAACAGCTATCTGGTTCTCGCAAATGCAAATTGGGACTTTCAGCAGGCAGGACTTGCAGATTTACAGGTAAGCAGTGTACAACTGCATGACGTGACATGCTCTCAAGGGTAGTGTATTTTTCCGAGATGCTCTCATGCCAGCTTTAAACAGTGACAGCATGTACTTCAGTAATGACCAGGTTGTGACAGCCTTAGCATGCTTTAAGGGAATGTGTTGCTACTCCCTGGTTTGCACATTTTAGCAGGCTGCAATATATTGCTGTTTCTTTGAAGGCAAAAATAAACACAGCACCATGAGAGCCGTCGTTTTTCTCTGCAGCTGTTCAAACTTCCCTAGCACAATGTTTTCACAGAGCTTTCCAACAATGCTGTGCAAAACTGCCAACACTGCCTTCTTGGGCATTTACTTGTAATACCCCATCTTGAGAACTTCACACGCAGCCAAAACCCAACAGATGTGTTGAGAACAGTTTTTCAGCATGGGAAAACTGATTCTTCTTTGAGTCAAAGTCTGACTAAAGAACTGAGAGAGGAGTTAAACTCTCTCTTACTGGTGTGAATTAGCATAAATCCAAGACTCAGGCCTTTTATTCCCCCATATGCCTGCAAGTATGTAATTCATTTTACCTTTAGCAATTTTTTTTCCACCTACAGCCCACAGCATAGAGCTACTTTAAAAGATCTTTTATAGAGTTCAGAAGAGGCAAACTATTTCTCTGCTACTCTGTGAACCTGCTTTTCTCCTCCTGCCGCAGCCACTCGCAAAGACACTTCAGTTAAACTCTGCAGAAGTTGTGCTTGGCTACCAGCTTAAGGACTGAATCTGGTTCCATGACCCCTGCGAAGTGCATAAAACTACATGAAAGATGCCTCTCCGCAATAATCTGATCTAATAGGTATAAAAGAGTATTAACCGTATGGTGGCAAAACAATATCAAGTTCACGGTATTTCTTTTGAAATTAAAAAGTGTGTTCCACTTACGTCTCAGCTGATCTTTTTATATACTTCATATCATAGTCTCATCTCATTCCTCCACCCAAATTAAGGAGTGACAGCAGACAGCGCCATAAAAATGTGTCTGTTCACAAAAGAACTATTTCGGGACAACTATATTTGGACATTCTAGAATAAGAGCAGCGTTGTTACGAATTCACTTGATGATTTATACGCATCATTGATTTACATGCATCATTCACTAGACTGCCGCGCCCTTTCTATGAGCCAGGTCTTTTCCATTCACAAATCTGTCAGTCTAAAATGCAGGAAATGACAGAAATCTATACAACCCAGATCTTCTCTGCACGACCCCCTCACTGTCATGAGAAGACAGTCGCGATATCAGCCGCATGTCGGGGGTGGGATTTCCGCCTGCGCCCCGCGGGCTGGAGCGGAGCGGCCGGGTTCCGTGCTCACCCTCGCCAAGCGATTTCAAAGCAACCGATCCCCGGTCTCCATTTTACCCTCCCTCCCGACACCAAGTCCCAGGGCCTCGCCTCAGCGGGGCCGCGCTAACGATGGAGCCGAGGCCACAGCGATCGCTGGGACGGATCACCCCGGTTCAACCACACACACACCTTCCCTGCTCTCCGGGAGCACGGCGCCGCCTGAGCTTCTCTCCTCGTTGTCGGCGGCGATGAGGGGGGACGAGCGAGGCGGCGGGGCACCTCCCTCTGCAGGAGCCCGGCGCTGAGGCTGGGCTGAGGCG
>NW_010253593.1:0-42638 GCF_000690775.1 Eurypyga helias
GCCCGGCGGGGATGGATGGGGATCCGCCGCGGGTCGCACGGGCTGGTGTCGTCAGCGCGAAGGGCTGTTTCGGGGAGGGAGGAAGAAGGAAAAAAAGAAAAACAGCCGAGGAAACGCCTTTGCGGTGCTGCCCTCTTCAACTTCTTTGGTTTTAATCTTTGTCCCGGCGCGGGCAGCTTAGTGGCCCTTCCTGCCGTTCGTGACGCCCAGGTTTTGTTAGTTTGTAATCACAGTAAATGCAATTACCCATTTATAACACGAATTTGCAGAGCTGCACATCAGATCAGAGCTTGGTTTCTAAGTTGAAGTCAGGGCACAGGTCAGTCCGAGCAGTAGCACGATGTGTCGATTTAGAGGATTTTGAAAATCTATTTTTTTGCCTAGCAAAAACCTATTTGCTTAGCAAAAGGCTGCTCTGAATTGCTTTATTCTAGATGCACATTATTGTCCTTACGTATTCACTTTGCACTGACTGGCAAAATTAAAGCTTCAGTAAATCCCATGTATTTGGTGAGATTGTGCGCCAGAATCAGGAAGAAAAAAGCATACAGAACCTAACAGGTTCAGAAGGAGGTATCGAAACTGAACTGGGGAAAAGATTTTACATTGGTCTGTTAGGTGCTACTGGAATATAAAGAAGTTAATAGCTTAAATATTAATGATGTATATTAATTTCAAATACAACACGGCATCAGGCTGATGATGCTTTGGGAATGAGCTAGACAGAGCTTCAATGCTGAGAGATCACGAAATCAAATTCCTCAGCATGTGAACTGCCACAACAGCGGTTACATCTCAACAACTAACACGGTGCAGAAAGAATTATTTGCCATGGTGGTTGGCTTGACTGAAGGCTGAAAAGCTATTTCCTTCAACTATTCTGAAGTGAGAAAAACAAAGGTTGAAGGGGGGAAAAAATTGCTCCCAAAAAAGAGAGAAGGAACATACATTCTGGGTTGTTAGAGATGTTTTCCCAAACACCCCAAATTAGTTGAAACCCCTCACATCTGCCTCAAGTGATGTTTTTTATGTTGCTCATTGGGATTAGGGTTTTTTTTTATTCTCCCAGTAATATAAATACTCTGTTCCTTTAGAACAATTAAATCTGCTACAGTTATTACTGAAGACTTAGGGAACAGTGAGAAGGAATGAAGAATAAAGATGTAATTGAAAAAGCATGTTTAGCCACAGTAATGTCACCTGGAATGAGGAAAAGACTGTGATTTTCAAAGAAATCAGCAATTCCTTGGATTTAAAAGATTTAAACCCATACCTAATGTTTTCCTTAAAGGGATGAAGATAATGGGACAGGGAAAAGCCTGCCCATTTTGCCTGACTCTATATTTTGTGTGTGCACTGAGACAAATTACAGATAGATATAGGAAAGTTCTGTAAAAATATACATTTCCATTACCTGTCGCCACATATCCTTTAAGGAAGGAACCAGAGAGCATCTGCAGTACCAAACTGCTGAGAAGCATGACTATGAAAACTGTCAGTTGGCTGTTAACTAACAATTTTTTGTAGTTTGTCTACCTAGGAGGGCTAAGAGACAACCTTGCCCAAGCCTGCTTACACCTCACAGGAATGTTTTACTTGAAGCCCAACACCTGATCCCATGTGGAAGTGCCTTATGGGGTAGCCTTACCTCCTGACACCTGAAGACCTTGATGTTAGAGCTGCTTTCAATAAACCGACAAAAATACTGGGCAACTGTGCAAAATGTCCTCCAGCTTCCTTCAGGCCAGGCAACAGAAACTTTTAAACAAAAGGAAAGAAACCCCTTCCACCTGGATAACACCACCAGCCGTAGTAGGGTGTACCTACTTCACATGTAAATCCCGGCTGCTTTCTGTTGTTTCTGTACCAGGCTTTTGAATTAAGTTTTCCAGGTAGGACTTCTGTTCCCAAGACAACTCCCAGCACCCCGATGCAACAGAGGCCCAGTTGCTTTTGTAAGAGGTGAACAGGCTCACGTCTCCATTGAAGAGCCTTAGCAGGGCTCTGGGGGTGAGATATATCATTTCGGAAGCAGAGGTATTACTTCAGAATAATTCAGCTTTCTAGAAATAATCAAAGATAACTTTTTAGGTATGATGATATTATACACTAGTGTTACCTACATTAATGTTTTTGGAGGTTAAAAATAATGGATCAGAGTAAAATCGGAACAGGCGCATTTTCATTGTTCCCATTAAGAAGCTGTTATAAAATTTCAGAAGACTGAACAAATTCTGTTGACTTAAATCACTGTAATAAAGGAGAAGTCATTTTCCAAGAGAAGGAAAGGCCAATAAATTCAAATCTTCTTTGGGGGAAATGCTGATAAAAGTTGTCTCCAAAACATGCATCTTCTGGAATTTTCTTATATTTATTCTTGGTTTTATTAATACTAAAATTTAACTTGATCTTTTACCAGTGTTCATGTAGGAAAATAACAGTTAAAATAGCCAAATGAGGCATTAAAATGACACCCTCCACACTTGAAAGGAGCTGGGATCCTTTCAGTTGGAAAGCTACAATGCAATGAGTTGAGGAAGCTTTGTTCAACTTAAGAATTTGCTTTGTTGAGGCGAACACCTCTTTTTCTGCATCTGAAGGACTGTAAATGCTACTTAAAATGCAGAACTTTGTAACTTCTCCCTTGTTCCTTTACCTCTGGGCTGGATCAAACCTCTGAGATTTTTTAGGGAGAAGCTACCTTGCAGTTACCCTGCAAGACAGAGATTATTGGACTCCTATGGCCACTGAGCATTATTAATGCAGTGTTCTATATTTTGCGGGCAAAACTGCATTTTGAAAGAGCTCGGTGTCTCTTTTATTAACCTCCCTGGATAGTCCTTTTCTGTGGAAACAGCGTAACTGGTGGCTTGCCACGGGAAGTTCCCATGGGTGAGAGACAAAGCCTCCACAAGGGTTTGGGCTGTCTGCTGCCTGAAAACGATGATCCCTAGCCTTGTCCGTGCAGACAGTAACATCCCTGTCCCATGTGAGACTGCATGCTTCACCCCTGAAACTTCCAAAAAAGAGAAAAGTCTGTTTCATGGAGAAACCACATGTTTCTGCCGTGACACTTGCTGAGTAACAGACATTTTCCTAAGCTGCCTTAGGCAGTATCCTAAAGACTTTTATCAGTTTTCAGTTCAAGTTATGCAATTTGTGCTTCTCCATGACCAGTAATTATTCACTTTTATAAACATTGTCTTTCATCATGAGTTTGTTTATGGGACAGAGACATACGGTTCTTAGACACAACCACAGTGCAAATAGATCTGAACTCTTAGTGAAATGTTATTCCTTTCTACCTTGTATCTGTATATTTGAAGTTACATGGTTGCTGAGATTTGGAGAATGAAGTGTTTTCCCTGAACTCAGGATTTATATGAAAAATGGAGGGAGTTGCTGCCCTGTACAGTGGCTGTATAAGAGCTGCCCATTTGTCTGAAAGACTGTTAGCTATTTACTCCTGTTTTCTAACTGTAGTGTGCCACGGCAGTGAATACGCTTTGGCTCATCTTATTTTCTTTACAAAGCCAAGAGGAACTGTCCGTCAAGGTCTTTCCAGTCTCAGTAAAAGCTAAACAATCTGAGATGAGCCCCAGCATCCATGTAGTTACTGAAATATATCACTTAGAAATTTAAATTATGTATTTAGGAAATGAAGCAGAAGAATTTTAGAATTGAATCACTGAATGTGGATGGTGTTTGTAGAAGTTTAATTTGTATAAATACCTACTTAACTGAAGTAAGAGTTATTTAAGCTAAATCCTTCTGTAGACCTCTTGAGTGAAAAAAAGAAAAAAAATATATCTCTGAGCAGTGATATGCACATGAGGGTTACAAACACATAAGCTACAACTGCGATTACCAGCACATTGGTGTTCAGAAGGGAGATCATCTTGTCTTGGAGCCATATACATTTCAATATCTTTCAGGAAACTAAATCAGCTGAATTGTACCTTGAAACCTGGACTTTGAGGAGTGGGTTATTTAAGCATCTTAGTAATATTCAAAATGATCTTACAGTATTCTGCATCAGAACATGACTACAGCAAATAGTTATATGACAGATTAATGTATAAAACTTTAAAATGTGCATTAGGAAGCAGGAGAATTTCTTCTGATTACTGCCCACGGTACACAGCCATGCATTAAATCTCATAGAATGGTTTGGGTTGGCCACTGAAAAACCTCATTATTTTTAGTTTAGTGCTTGTAAGAGCTAGTTGTTCTGTTATTTAAGTTAGCTGCTCACATGTAGGAGAACATGCTTAGTACATGAAATGTCTCGTGGTAGCTACATAGTGCTGGAGGGCAGGGAGTGAAATCACCCAATTTTTCATAATGTGCAGTACTGTAGGTACAGACTCTGAAAGAACATAAGTTGTTGCTACTTTGCAGTTCCAGCTGTAAGGGCCAGGTTGTATGTAAATATACAAAAAGAAGGAGCAGTGCTTGAGCAGAATGGACACCTACATTTTTCAGCTGTCAGAGTATGGCTTGTAAATATTTCTTTATGAGAACAAAGAAATGAGTGCAAAGTGGCGTGGTTGTTTATGTTTGTTTGGGTTTTTTTAACTAAAGATGTGTGATCTACACGAACTGAAATAGCTGTATCTACTTTTGGGGTCTAGCTGTCTTGTGGAATTTATTCTATGTAATGATTTTATGGAGAAAATGATTTAGACAGGTACCTAATATCAATACAAAGATTACATTATCTTGCAAAGAAGAAATTGCTTTAAATCTTGCACATAAAATGTTGCTGAAGGATCCATATGGCCCTGTGTTGAGTAATTTGTGAATCTGACCTAGACAATCCTATATTTTAAAATCTTAGAATTATAGAAATGTAGATATTTTTTGCAGTCATGTAATATAACAAGTTATAACTTTATTACAGTTTGACTTTATTTTCACAATCCCAGATTCTTAATTCCGATTTCCTAATTAAAAATCCTCTGTTTAAGAATGCTTTTTTAGGAATTGTATTTTGGACTGTAGAAGGCTGCTAGGATGAACAATATGAAAAGATGCTAGCACAAAGGGAATGACGGCAAGAAATAGTAACACATTCAATTTCTTACTTCATTTTTCACAAGAAGAAGGTAGGAAGCTATGAATCACAGAACAAAGGAAGGAAAGAATAAAGTCAGATTATTCTTTATTAAGTAAAATTGACAGAAATATTACTCTCTTCTCTCCCTTTCCTGTAGTGGTAGCTTTTTCTCTGTGAGAAAATTATTTGGAAATCACTCCATTCAATATCTTCTCAGCAAGGGAAACCTTGATACAGAAAAGGAAAACTGCTTCGTGCAGTTTGATACATGTCTTGTGCAATGATCATAATGTTGGTCTTTTCCAAAGAGAGAGGAATGATTTCTGTCTACTCTGCTGATAGATGCCTAGTAGGTAGAACTTGGATTTACTCAGTAAAAGACTTCCCATATGTGGAGACAATCATTTAGTATTTCCTCTGCAGCATCTGATGGATTTTTGAGAAAAATATCATTTGAAAAGGGACAGGATGTGTCTCTTGAGAAACAGGTGATTTTTTTATAATCTAGTATTTTGGATCAAAAATATTTCCTGGAAGAATGAGTGAGATGGTGTACTTGTTTCATGGGTTTCCCATGTGCTATCATGGCTAAGGCTGAAGAAAGAGAAGGGTACTCTTTGGATTAAATTCTCTAGATGATAAATATGCAGGTTAAATCCTCCCCATTTACACTTGCATGGTCACTGACATTACAGTGATTTTATTTTTTGTGGTGACGAGAAGGAGATCACAAACTGTTAATTACAGTGTCTTTTGAGGCCACAGCTTTTTGCATCATAAACATCCTCCCAAAAAAGAGGGTGACCCTAACCATCATTCATTTCCATTGCTATTCAGCAGCCTGCTCATAAGTCGTTTGAAGCTGGAAGGAAGAAGGGCAATTTTCTGTTTAATGCAGTTCTCTGAATTACTGTGTCTGTAAGGCAAATAGTCATTCTGCCTTTTGAGTATCTGTTCGCAGAAATCCCTATTTGGTGATAAGCCAGCAGACTTTGAGAAATTAATATTAGGAGTTTTAATTAGCTAACCTCTTGAACAACGACTTCACTAATCTGAATATCAAATATAAACACTGGTAGGAAGAATTACTGAGTAGTAAATATATGTAGAAAGCTGCAGACAGTTGATCTGTTAAGACATGCTGCCGAGATTGTTTTGGAAAAAGGAAAAGGTGAATTGGAGGAGTCAACCTGTTGATATTCTAAGACATTAGAAGTTGAAGATCTGTAAGGAAAGTTCTGGAATTGAGGCAGGGGTAGGGGGAAAGTCAAGGGGGCAGAGGAGGACCTATTTTAACTTCAGATGTGTCATTTTGTCATAGAAAGATGAAAAGGTAATGTTTTCCTAGTATCCAGAGTGGTTATCACATTTCTCTGGAGCTGAATGAGGCTTAGGGGGAAAACCTCTGAATATCATATGTTTATCAAGGTAAATGTTGGAACTGACATTAAGGATAAATTTTGGGTGAGGATTCAGTATTTTTGAAAAATGATAAAATAATTTTGTTGAAGATTGGACATTGCCTGGATGCTATAAAGCATGTCTTGATTAATAATAAAGAATACAAAAATATAAGGCAAATGATAGGACTATCAGCAAGATAAGGATTAAGTTCATGTCCCACAAACTAGCAACACACAACCACTGATCTGTTCAGACATTTCAGAATCTGAAGGTAGTGGAAATTGTATAAGTCAGGTCTTGCATTTCTGGATATCTGTTAATTGCTAGTCATGTAACTAACTAATACCTTAGTTGAGTCATCCTTTATGAAACAGTCGATGCTGAAAATCAGAGACTGTTCATAGATCCCCAAGGACCTTATTAGAATGTATTTTTATTTAATGAATTAGAAATCATAATGGAAATAGAGGCATAAAAATAAGGCATACATGTTAGCAGTTGTTGATTTCCCTATCCTAATTTCTGCTATATAAAAATCACGTGGTATTTCTATTTCCAAAGTCTGTTTCTGGATTTCAGGTCTCAAACTGAGGTCTTGAATTCTTCATCTGGGAAGGAATAATTTGTGGTGGTTCAAGTAATTAATTGCACCTTGTTAGATGTGTGAAGAGCTGACTCTCACCAAATTAAAGGCAAGAATTTACTATCCCACGTATGACTAGGACAGAGAAATACTTTGTGAATATTCTTAAAGCATGCAAAGACAAAAAAAAGGAGCCTTCTGAATAGATAGTAGATTTTTGCTGTCACAAAACATAGATTATTTCCATAAACTCTATGGGAACTATGGAAAGATATATGGAAATTAACACTCATTGTAACCTGGCAGTAACAAACTAGATGTGATATTGAGGAAACAGAATGGAACAAACCCCTAGACATGCTCAGAGGAGATGAGAAACAGTGATTGGACTCTGACAAACAGAGGAAGGAGAATCTGATACAGTATATGAAATAGTTGAGATCAAAAATATACTATTAATTTCTGTTCTTGATACTATACAGGATGGAGAATAAAATCCTCTGCAGTGTAAGTTATATAACTCAGCACTATTAATTTGCACCTTCCCTGGTATTTTCACATACAGACTTTCACTTGTAAATGTGGCAAGGTACATCTTCCACCTGTGGAGGCATTCACAGGGTTATACATTGTTTCCCAATTGTAATCAAGCTGAAAGGTCAGAAGAAGAAGAAAACTTCAGGAATTAGTACACTGCAGTTGTGCTGTTTTTTGGTTATAAACTTTTTCCTCCTCTGCCCCTACAGTGAGTAGGCTGGTAGTATGCAAGAATGTGGGAGGAAAAAAGCCAGGACAGCTGACCCAAACTGTCCCAAGGGGTATTACATACCGTATGATGTCATGTTCAGCACCAAAGGCTTGGGGAAAGGAGAAGGAAGGGGAATATTTGTGCTTATTGCATCTGACTTCCCAAGTAATCATTATGTGTGCTGAGGTCCTTCTTCAAATAAAGTTATCTGAAAGAAGAACACATCTTACGCAGATTATTAAAGAGACAGTGTAGACTTCATATCTTGGTTAGTATGGAAGTTACATGCATGGAACTAGTTTAATAGTAATTACGTCTGGAAAACTCATGGATGGTCATCAGGTTTATCACAGAATAATGCTGTGATAGCCACTCCAAGGATTTGAGCCTGTATATTAGAGCTAAAATGAGACTCAGGAAAATAACTGTACTTCTAGATAATCTGGTTCTCTCTTTTAATTACAAAAACATCCGTATCAAGTGGTTGGCACTGTTGTAGTTCTGCAGCTATGCTCCCACACAGCTCTGCTGAACAGAGAATGTTCTAGTTTGTGTTAGGTATTTCAGATACAAACATTCCTAGTGTAGTTTTTGTTTAATCTGTGTAGTTTAACAAGAACAAGTGAACCCTGAGAAACCCCAAGAAAAAAAACATCAATCGTATATACTTTTCTGTCTTAAATACAAAGTTTCCTGCAGAGTCAAGGAAATAATTCAGAATCATGCAGATCATGCAGAATCCAGGAATATTTTAAAACATCCACTTGGGAGAACTTAAGTTTTGTTACGTTCTATATTGTCTTCTGTTGTCATCATATTTAACTGAAAGACAAGCTAAAAGCTCTGTGTGAGAAAGAAAGTGAAAAAGCCAGTTTTCTATTTTAAAGTTTAGCAACATTTTATATTACATTAATTGTATTATTAAAGCAAATATTCATTTTTTAAGTACAATAATGGAAACATCACAGACTACAACCAGTGAACTTATATTGTAAACTTTATTTTGAAAACTATCACCAAATAGCCAAGACAAACTGAATTTACTGGAAGCAGAGGAAAAAAGTAATTAAGACTGAAATGAATGTTCTAGTATGGCCACCAAATAAAAAACAGTAGAAGAATTACCCAAGTAATTGGTTACATGTGCCATATATTCTGTTTCTTCTATGGTATGAAAAACAGTTTACTTGATATCACACAGGAGAGCCACTTCTCTCAATATCCAGTGGTCTGGAGACACTACTGTCCTTAAGTAGATCACTGTAATATAGTTCAGATCTGTCCTCTTGGGCTTCTTGTAAAGAGGGCATAAATAGAGCTTGGGATCTTTAGGACTGGTTGTATTAACAGCAAGTATATGTACCACAGACAGCTGGACAAAAAGAGTCTTCAGTGTAGATTCAATGAGTTTGCTATTTCGTTTGTCCCAGCCTGCGCCTTCCAAGTATAGCCCATAGATATATACTCCTTCCTGTGTGGAGAGTAAGCAGATACATCACAGAAAATAAAGCATCTGTTTTGTAAAATGAGTAATTGGCTTAAACCATTAAAATAAATACAAGTTTTATAGTAAAAAATACATGATATTGAGTCTTTTCAAGCTATTTCATTTTAAACTATAACATCATCCTTTTTCAGAAGATAATGCCACTGAAATGGATGGCAATGAAAGTTGCTTAATAAAACCCATATGCTACACAAGTTGATCTGAAGTTCACTATAAATTCCAAAAATCAAGAAATGATACAATGAAATGGTTCTTTCATTAAAATATTTTTGTAACTGCAAAATAAAAAAAAATTAAAATCTTTATGCTTATTGTTATTAATCTTCTATGCTGAGCAAAACCAGTGAGGTGAAGACAATAGTAACTTTTTCCTCTAGCAATCTATAATGGCTGAATGACAGACAATATAAATGAAATACCAAAATTAGTACTGAAGCAAATTTGCATGTTGTACATACAGAAGGAGGTGCTGTGATTTCTTCTTTGTTTTGCTTCAGCACTTCGTTATGTATTGTAACTGTATCTAAGGCCCAGCCTTTATGTGCTCGAGTTGCTTCTTGTCTCATTGCTGTCAGGAATCCTTGAGGAATTAAACCAGAGATTTAGTATATATCTCACATGACAAAAAAAAAAAAAAAAAATCTTGCTCAGTTATCTGCATGGTTCTGCACTGAACATTATAGAAAGATATTCAGAATTCTATCAAAAATAAGCACTTTGACCGATGATAGCAAATTTTGCTTTGGGGCCAAAATAGGAACAAATTACAAAAGTGGCATAGAATGCATTACACTGAGAAAAGTATTTTTAAATGGAATATATAAAAAAATACTTTAATTGTTCTAAATACTGAATTATTCAGTTATAAATGTTTTTCTCAGGATGCTGATTTACAAATTATCATTAGGCAATCAACTACAGGATCCATGGTAGATTTGTATTTCAAGAAGGAATTTGAAGGCAGACAAGATATCAATTATGTGAGCTGATACTTACGTAAAGGCAATTTAGGAAGAAGGCAGATTTTATTTTAAATGAAAGAAGTACAAAAATAAATTTGTCAGAAAACAGAAAAGGCATGTCTGAATGTGATAATAAAAATAACTGAGTGCGGGGAATGTAGACAAGACACTGCCTACAAAGGATAAAACATTTATATTTTGTTAGTGAAGAATAGAAAGTCCTAGACAGAAAAGCAGGTAGAGGATGACACAATCAAGCAGCGAGCTAGGTGATTTTTGAGTATTGTTTTGAACAGACCCTACAATAAAGTTTGCAATAAAAAAGGTTTGAGGCAAAGGGCTGGATAGTGTGAGCACAAGATGACAAATAACTAGGCAGCAAAGTGATTCAGATTTGTTATAAAGGAGAAAGATATAAAAATGAAACACTTGTAGCAAATACCTGTTGTTTCTGTTGAAGTGTCTCAGCAGGTGACAATGCAACCACCCAAAACCCAATAGCTGCTATTTTACGCTACCAGATGAAGAACTACTTGGAGTTGTCAGAAAGAGATTGAGGTGAAGAGAGAAAAGTTACCAGTAGAGAATTGCATACTTAAGAGTGATTACTGTAAAGATTTAAAGATGAAATGGCATCAGTTCCTTCTTGATAAGGCATAAAGGAAAAGATGACTAGTGTTTTGTGGGCTGTCAAGTATCTACAAGGAGGTAAAATCACTGACTGAAATACTAACAAACCAGGGGGGAAATCATGAGAGTACATGGGCATGTCTACTGAAGACAGCATTTCAAGATTTGGGAAGTGGTTTAACATGCTAATTAGGACAATGCCAATTAGAAGCTATTTGTCACAACTAAAATATTCATTTGTGATGCAAATACAATTAATGTAGTATTTGAACATGTATTCATTTCTCAAATAATGTATATTCTGATAAAACAAAACTGTGTGATCTAAGGTTCTAAATTTTGCTAAAAATTAACTATATCTCTATAGTATGATATTTGGGTTTTCATAAGACTGTTCATTCCAAGTGCTATGTCTACTGAATGGAGTATTGCACAACCACTAACATACAAAAATCATAACAGGCTTAAATACAATTATTGGTGATACTTTATAATACTATAAATAGATTTTCCCACTAAAAAAATTAATTCCTCATGTTTTAATATTATAATGTATCTGCCAGTGCTATGATAGATTTAGATCTTGATTCACCAGTGCAATCAGTCTAGGTTTTCCTGCAATGGCAGCACAGGGTAGCCCGATTTCTGATTTGCCTCACACCAGTCAATTTTTAAACTTTACTGTACAATTTGATTTATTCAGAATTTCCGGCTGAGCAGTATTATGGATACAGTAATGACACTGACCTCACCTCTAGCCATACCACACCTTTTGTGCTAGGCAGACTTTTTTCTACATCTACAGGACTATTTTTTTGGAACAGAGAGGTTGAAGCAACCATCAAGTTCAAGACAATCTGTGTCTCAGGTTGGTTTGCTATTGGGCTAGATGTTTCCCTTGGCCAAAAGAATCTGTGCCATTATGATCTTCTACACCTCCATGAATACTGCTCTTGAATCATCAGTGATCTCTATGTTTACCAGCTGTGCCATTTATGATACAAATGGAATGATATATTGTCTGGCATCTCAATATCATCTTTTAATGATAATTTGTATGTTGTCCAGGCATCTATGATGTTTCAGAGAATGACTCCAAAAAAGACTGTAATATTAGTACTTTTTACAGTCCTGATCATTGAAAGACTGTGAAGAATAGAAGCATCACAAGGTGAAGATAACTCATAAAATATTCGAAGATTTCAGAGGTTAATTCTAATGAAAAAAAACCCGAACCCTACCACATATCTGTTACATAGGAGAAGTTTCTCATGAGAATTTTGTATGGAGAGTTGTGTAGGTTAAATATGATTTTTCTATGAACACTCATCTAATAAGGCAACAGGTTTTGTTACTTGTGAAGATGGTTACAAATTGTTGTTCTTCCTATTTCCAATAAAATTATAAATATATCAAGCTATAAAAGATAATGATAGATAACACTTACTTGTACTTTGCAGTATATCTTTGATTAATTTCAACAAACTGTTCATTAAATAACATGTGAAATGGAAACACTGTGAAAACTACAGTTTGATGATTCTCCATGGAAGTTAGATAACTGCTATAAATTCTGGTATAGTTGTATGTGTATAGAATGATAGAACAGCCCAGCTTGGAAGGCACCTTGAAAGATCACCTGGTTCAAACTCTCACAGGAATGAGAGTTTAGATGAGATTATCTAGCACCCTGTCCAATTGCACTTTGAAAACCTCCAGCAATGGGGACTCTACCACATTCCTGGGGAGGTTGTTCCAGTGAATGATCATTCTTACTGTAGACAAATTCTTTCTGTTGCTACTGTACAGCATATGAATTACATATTGTTCTGGATTAAAGCTCTTTGATACAACTCAGTTTGGAACAACTTAAACAGTTTTAAACAGGAATAGGAGTATTTTATTAAAAAGCTGTGTCATTATTGTTAAGTATATTTTCTTCAGAAGCTGTATCATATATGAATGATCATTCTTACTGTAAACAAATTCTTTCTGTTGCTACTGTACAGCATATGAATTACATATTGTTCTGGATTAAAGCTCTTTGATACAACTCAGTTTGGAACAACTTAAACAGTTTTAAACAGGAATAGGAGTATTTTATTAAAAAGCTGTGTCATTATTGTTAAGTATATTTTCTTCAGAAGCTGTATCATATCATGCTGCAATATGTCAACAAGATAAAGCATTTTATTTGTTAACTACACATTTTTCTTCTTGTAATATAAAAACTATGTTTATGGGTCAGATGAAAAGACCGTCTGTACAAACATACTGTCTCTGATACTAGACAAAGGTGGATGCTTAGTGGAATAATATTACAACAGGCAAAATGACACATAAAAAATTTCCCAACTCGAAGGTTAACTTTGGACAGTCATGTTTATTGATACCATTGGACTTGTTTCCCATGACTTTGTCTAATTTCTTTTTTGAATACATTTATCCTCTTGGTTTCTATTACATATTCTGAAAGTGATGAAAACATTTTTTCTAGGTGTAATATTAAATTAGGTATGTAGTAAAAACCACTGAATTATGATTGAACACATTATTCTCAAGTCCTTTCAGTACACTTACCTTGTGGATTAAAGAATCCAGTCATCCAAAACACGTTTGGTCTTCCTTCATATATCCAAGTGGAGAATTGATTATTTCTTTCCAAAAGTTCAGTAAACCAGAAGCCAAGTGTTGAAGAATCCCACGATACTCTTTTCCATACTTGGGGAATTCGAGCATCATACATATTATCAAGTGTATCTCAAATTGTGAAGGAATGAAAGTATAATATATGAATGAAAGCAATCAAGGTAAGACTTTAAAATGGAGTATTGCATCTGTAGTAAATATGCTTTTACTTGCCTCACTCATAACAATAGTTCCTTCTATGGCTAAGGCTAACTTAAGATCATTCAAACTGTTGCGGAGGAGTGTGATCACCTTTTGCATTCGGTCAATTTCTTACCAGAGAAAAATATTCATATTTTTGTCCCATTTTAATTAAATGTGCTTTTACCTAAAATATAGGAGTGCAGAAAGAGGAATTTAGTTAAATCTGAAATGTCGAAACACTATTATCATATCTGACATGTTAACTTTCTTGTGTGCAGAAAAGTAAACAGTAGACTTGTTCTTCACATTATTCACCTGAAATTTATCCCCTTAAAACTGCTTCAGCTTTTACTTTTATATTTTGTCTGATACTACCCAATTTTTCATGATTTTGCTAGAATAGGACTTTATCCAGAAGTCCAACAAAACTGCTATCACAAAAAGTCAAGACTGGGGTTTTTTCTGTGTTTTCACGTGCAGCTTTGGAAGTCCAAGCATAGACTCCATGACCAATTGTTAGGTGTCTTGATTTTAAATAAAAAAGCCTCGTATTGCTTCACACTGATCACAATAAAGATGTTGGTTCCTTGCTTGAATCTGCTACTAGCTATACGATCTTTCTTTGTAGTTCAGGGTTTCTTTTTCGGAACGTCTTACATGAAAACTCAGCGGAGAGAACAGTAAGAAAACAACTAAGATTAGCTTGCCTCATGGGGTATGTAATCTGGAGGAAGTTTCTCTAGCATGTCTTCAGCTAAGCGATAAACAATTGCTTCATGAGTTTCTCCAGGTCCCACACCACTTCCTTTAGGCTGAATGTTGGTAATAGTATCTAGAACATCAGCTGCTGTATTACTTTGGTATCTGCGAGGATAAGAAATATGTTACACATTACATAGGACTTGCTAATAGTTAAAAAGATACACATAGCTTGAAAGTAGAGAAAAAAAGTACTGTGTCACCAGGTTAAATCAACCAAAAAGAAATTGTTTTCCTTTGCATCCTGCACCAAGCTGAACACCCTGATAGTGAACAACAGGTGGTTTTCTATGGCTGTGAAGAGTTTGAGTGTCCTTCTACACACACTGTTATGCACTTGCTGTTTTTCTAATTCAGAAGTAATAAGAAGAAAGAGTTCAGCAGTTTGCTTCTCAACCTTCGAGAATGTGGGGTGGCAGAAAAACCTATCATATGATTCCCAGGGATTCTAAGGAAAGGAAAGAAAATGACATACACCTGAACACGTATTTGCTGTGAAGAAGCAACAAAAGTTTTGTAACAAGGAAGAACAGTTACTTCTTAAAAGTGGAATGCAGAAGAAGGAAAAGGTGGAGGCATAACTGCAAGCTGCCCCTTTATTAACTAGTAAATTCATTCTGCCTTGAGATATTTCAGGATTAATGATAAAGCTGCTAGATTTACAGCATTGGAGATTAAAAACCTTCTATTCCATAGTACAGCATGGGCAGTCCTACTGTGAATTTATGTTCTGAGTCAATACAAAAAAGTGAATTAAATTCATGTGGCATTTGATGATAAAAGATAGTAGACCACAACAGTCCTTCAACACAAAGAGAATTATAGAAGTACTTTTGTTATAATGTTATCTAGTGGCACAGAGCTGCAAGAGGCAGTAAGAAAGAAAACATAACAATGTACGTGCTGGTACCGCAGTGCTGGCATTGCCTACTTTTACCTTATGCAATCAACTACATGAGGAACACACAGCCTGAGTCTGACTTAAAACATAGATTCATATTGACTCAAAGCATAATTTTCCATGTCAGTTTTACTCCATACTCCATATGACACCCATCTCCTATTGCTTTGTCATACATAATTATATAAGAAATGGAACCAAGGATTGTGCCACAGGATAGAACACATGAAGTCCTAAAGCATCTAAGCTTTGGAAATAGTATTGTAAGACTACAGAGGCTGGGTACTGCAGCATTTCAACAATGTAGGAATGGTGTGGATTTTTTTCTGGCAAAACTCTCAAACTTCTTTCCATTTATGGCACCATTTAAAGAATGACGGATTAATTCAAGAACATGTATGAACAGAAAAGTTGGATAAAATCAAGTTTCTCTTGGATCCATGGCTTCATTATTAATTTGGCTGACAAACTGGTGGTTGTAACCCTTACTCTGGGTCTCACTGATTTAACAATTAGTGATAAGAGATGTGAACATTCCTCTTCACATTGCAAGTACTGTTCTTCTAACACTGCCATCAGGCTTTTCTATGTGGAAGAAATAGGTCCTAACATTATTACATCAATTAAATTATAAACATCAGAGAATTAGAAAAATGAATGGTCTTTCCCCAATCTAAACAAAAATAGAAACAATTTTAAAAAGAAGGGAACATGCAAACTTGGGGAAAAAGTAGAGAACAGTTTTTGAAAAATAACCTTGAGTGAACAGAACCAAAGGTAAGTAATATTCCTTTTTTCAATGACACTAGCTAGGAATCTTCTGGAGAGTAGAAATGATCATCTGAGTCTTGTATAAAGAAACAAACATGAATAGCAATAGCAGTTTGAACAACAAGAGATGTATTATAAATAAAAATAGGAAAGAAAAAGATGCATCTCAGTGTGTACATAATTAAAAATAATATTCCAGTGTCGAAGTGAGGAGAAAATAGAAACAAGAAATTTCATTCACTTAACAGTGGGACACAGTGAATGTAAAAGACACGCCGAAACAAATTTTTTCTGGGCTTTGTAATGCCTGACTTCCCTTTACAATGCAAATAAAATGTTGAACTTCAGATGCAAATAACAGTGAAAAAAAAGTCTGGACAGGTTTGTAGAAGTAGTACTATGTTCCTGGAAAGGAAATCAGGTATACATGATGGGGTGTCCCCGATCACATTTAGACATCTTAGTGTAGGTGTCTACATAACAGGAGTTTGTCTAGATTGCCCTTATAAGTAATGCAAAGAAGCATGAATCAGCGCATGTATTTTAGATGTCTGCCCTGTGATGAGAGGAATTGCACTCTGCAGGGATCTGTTTTTCTCTATTACAATAAAGGAAGTCTTGGGTAACCATGAAGGAAGCTAAAGCAACATTAAATTAATCTCATTTACAGTGTCAATTTTGGCTAAGATACAGCACTTTATACCTGTTTATATTATACTTCCCTGAAGCAGTACTGCAAAGCAAATTGTGTCATAAGAAGAAAACAGGAATTTTATATAGATTTTGATTTGTTCAAGAAAGCATTATTAAGGATATTTTCTTACAGAGTTTGGATTCAACAACCTATCATAGTTTCATAGCTCTCACATCAGGAGTCTACCCTTCTGGGTGTTAAAACGAAGAACAAATGCAGTTTGACAGAAACATCGTTGTGTAGAAAACAGCAATATCTGTTGCAACATAGTATTCAAAACAATGGAAGATTCTGCTCTGTCTTCTGTTGGTTAATAACAACTTGCAGTAACTTTACAATAGTTCAAGTAGATTTAAGATTTCAGTATGGAACCTATTGGAGAAGGGGTTTTGACAGAAGGTTGTCAGAATATTCCTACCCTGCCCAGGTACCTGTTAACTATGGTGCCTTTGCAGAGCCTATGGTTCACATAGCAGGTTAAAATCAGTCGCAATGACTTCAGCTGTTAATCCCAAATGGATGAAAGTATTGACATTCAGTGAAGATTTACAGTTGGAATCAGCGCATCAAGCTTTTGGCTGTACTGGAAAACTGTCCCATTAAACCAGTGGGACACTGGCTAATTAAACCAAGGTCTTTCTTGTCTTCAGTAATAGTAGCATGGACAGATTCTGGCTGTCTCAGGGTTTTGATTCTAGCAGTTAGCCTTCTGCATATTCTGAGATTAACTGATAGGGCATTTTAAGGAGTTTAGTATGCAATTTTTAATGGGATTGTATGGGATGTTAATCCATTCGGTTTGTGTGTCAAAGATGAAATTCAGACAGACAGTATATGGGCATAGTCACCCAAAACACACTGTGATAAGACATGGAAAAAAACCCCAATGAATACATAAATTATTCCTCCTACAATTCTAATTTTGGATCCAAAGCATGTCTCTTCAGGACTTGGTTTATTTCTCTTTTAAATCTTGGCTCTTCTTTAACCATTACTGGAAGGGAGGCCTCACAGGTATCAGAGAATGACTTGAAACAGAATCTACTCAGATTCCTTTCTTCAGAAGCATATATTTACAGCAGTAGGTGCTCATCAGACTTAACAATAGAACCGTGTACTGTTCTCACAGCATGCTTAGAATACTGGGTTTTTCATATGGCATCAGCCTCTCCAATTTGAGACTGAAAAATTGTGGGAAATTATTGTTTTGTCCAGAAGTGTTAGATGTTAGGCATCTACAGCAGCTGGGCATTTGAGTAACATTTGTTTTGCTTAAAAATACAAAAAGATGTGTTAAGAAACAATAAGTATGGACATAATGAAAATGCAATAATTCAGGGCAGAACTATTAAGAACTGTGAAAAAAATATGATGATGATGATTCATAACCTTTCACAGGGCATATAACATTAGAAGGAAATAAAAGCCAAGCTGTTACACACATTATATGCAATGAAAAAGTGAATTAAGTCAAAGATAAAATTTTAAATTGGGTTACTACTTGGTGAGGTTGAAAGCCTGTTTTAAATAATGGCAATGGCAGGACTGATGGCAACAAAAGACTGTAGTTACATCCAAAGAAATGCTGCAGACCAAACGACAATCTAGAAAATCATTTAACAAATGTGCACAAAAGAAAAATAGTATACTACTTGGAACAGAAGGCAAACATTAGAAACTTTCTCCAGTTGATCTGTATGGAACTGTGTATCATCTGTTCATATCAAAGTTTTATAATGCTTTCAAATTTAAAACAAAACAAATCTAAAACCACGAGGCGCATGTATTAAGAATTCCAACTGCTTTAAAGGAACATGTGAAATGTAGCTGGAGATACTGCATTCAAAATCATGTACATACACATCAAGTGTTCCACTGGAATAGTGACATTCACATGAATCCTAGATTTCCTATGAAAAATATACTTTACTTAAGCATTTCTTAGGGATTTGTTTCCAAATACCGAAAGAAAGGGTTGTTTTCAATATGTTGAGACCTACTTACATAATATCAGCATTAGGATGGACCAAAGACCTTTGGGCTGTCCATGGCAGGGAGTGACTGGATGTATTCAAAATACTGGTCCAGGGTTTTGCACACTGGGATTTGATACCCAGTGTGAAAACAGAAAGTGCTGTCAAACATCTTTTCATTAAACCATACCTGTAAAAAATCCAGAGGGGAAAAAAAAAGAACCAAAAACCAAACCAACAAACCACAATTGCTTTACTATTCGGAGGGTTTTATTTGTCTCATGTTTATTTTTGGAGAATTAGGGTTCTTGTTTTAGCTACTACATCTAATTTTACTTGAATACACAATTAAATCATTAAAAGCGGTGTCTTCTAAGTTTGATTTCCAGCTAAGACTTTTTAATAGTTTCTGCTTCTTACTAAAGAGAAACCAAGGGAAAAACTTTACTGCCAAAGAACTATGTTCTGAAAAATTCATTTTACTCTGAAGGGTCTTATAAGATGGTGAAAAAGTGCACATTCAGCAGAAAGAAGTTCTTCTGATTTCTGTATTGCAGATGTCAATAAAAATGACAACTGTATTTTCAAGGTCTCTCACCCTTGTAAAGCAATTAAGAAGATGCTTATCAAAGTCATCTGTGACGGCCTCCATACTGGACTTCTCCAATCATGTAGCATACTGTGTTCCATGATATCCCCTGCATACAAGTAAAGTAAATAAAAGACTGCAGTTGTAACATGCAAGAAGAAGGTATCCAGCCTGTAATTTTGCTATCATCTGAAGCTCATAAGGCTCTGAAATGCAAGCTGAAAAGGTCATTGTTGCAAGATAAAAATAATGCTTTACTTCTAATGTAATTTTGGAGCTCAGCTGTATAATTTTATAGTAGAGTTGGGTTTGATCCTAAATATATCTGATTATTTCTTGTGTGACCTGAAATCACTCTCAGCTGCTACTGCCTCTCCTCTTCTCCCTTCTCCTCCCCTCCTCTCCTCCCTTCTCCTCCCCTCCTCCCTTCCCTTTCCCCTTTTCTCATCCTTTATTGACCAAGTGCTGCTTTGCAAGGAGTGGCTATTCTATTACATATTCCCTGACAAATAGTAGAAGACCAAATGGCAGCCGTAGAGGTTTGATTTGCCCTGTCAAACTCTGTAAATATTTTAGCTCCCTTTACAAAACACTGCATAGACCTGATAATATTTTATATATTGTACTAAGAAAAACACGATCAAATTCTGAAGTTCTTAACTGTGAATGTTTCAAGGTGAAACATTTCACCTTGACTGTCTTACAGAGAATCTGACACTTTGATCATTAGAAGCTGCACTGAAAGAATAGCAATGAATAAATTTATACAGATAAACTTACTATAAATAGTAACATGAAAAAAAAAATGACAGATGCTGTACAAAGCAATGAAATATACCATATGCAAATTTTAGGATTTACCTTCTTGGTGTCACATTCATCTAGGTGATTTTGTATAAACTGAACACTGGCTGTAAAGTCTTCTGAGTTAAATTCATAGGGAATATTCCAACCCAAAGGCCCAAATTTGCGTTGTTCCTTCAGAATAGAATTAAAACCAAATATGATTATGAAACTATATAGAATTTTGTTTCTTTATTAAAGTTCAATAATAATAATAGTCGAGTAAAGAATTGAACTGAAGAAGAAAGGTAGCCTAGGAAACAGCTGTGAGCCTCACACACATCAGTAAAAAACTGATTTTATTATTAATTTACACCATGAAGGATAAACATTTATAGAAAAAGCAACAGAACAATTTATTGCTACCTTTACTAATCTATGTATCAGTCATAGGTTTGAAATGTCTCATGTCTACATGGATGATCAGATTTTTATATTATTTAATTAAGTTAAAGAACTACCAAATCTCTGCATTTTCAGCACACTCAACAATTCCAAGCTCTACAGTTTTTAATTTTCTTTCTATATATATGATTTCTTAATAATAGTTTCAATTTTTCAAGCTCCTGTATTAATGCAGTTATCAAAGGCTTCTAGGTTGCCCCTTTTGTCTTACTGTTTCACTGTATTTTTTTAATAAATGGTTTTATAAATTTACAATTTTATTATAAGATTTCCACCACCACATTACTCAAGTTTATTGTTGCATACATATTTGAAAATAAAATTATAACACTTAAAGGAACAGTAAGATAGTTTACTATAAAAGTAAGAGAATATAATCTGCAGCCCAAACATTTTAAATATCCAACACTATTGGATTTCTCACAAATTTGTTTTAACCACCTCAGTTACACTGCTCAATAGTTTTTTTTCAGAACACAAAATAAATTAATCCAAGAAGTTAAGAATGAAATTGCTGAATAGTGTTGACATTTATTAAATGAATAAACAGTGTAATACTGACAATCTAAAATTAACTAAGCTATAACATATTTACTAGAATTTAAATCATCAGGTCAACAATGACTGACAGTCTTTGACATCTAGCTAAGTAATATTTAGGTACCTTAGCTACAAAATTAAAAAAAAAAAAACCCTAGATCTGAATAAAAACTTGTATTTTTTTCAAAATCAGGTATTGTTTATAAAGAGGTGAGACAGCAATAACCCACAATACCCTTCAGAAAGTATAATGATTTTCTGCCAAATTCTTTGAATTACTTCTTAAGCTATATGTATCACAGCAATCTTGTCACCAAAGGATATTAGGAATTGGTCAATTGAGAGGCAGGGCAATGTATATATTTCTTGCTGATTGGCAATCCATAAGTAATTTTTTTGAACAGATGAATAGCTATAATATTTTTTGAAAGTATTGATGGGGGAATAAGCTTAAGTCTTTTAGCTCTACAAGAACAGTATAATTCTGAGGCAGTACACAGAACAACTTTCTCACTGTTTATAAAAAGGTAGTAGTAGGAAATTAATGCAGAATACTGTATCTTAACAGGGACCTCAAAACTACTGTCTTTCACTATCTTTGCTATACTGAAAATACAAACAGCTCAATAAAGTCTAAGGCTTAAATAACATTTTAGAACCATTTTGAGGTCTTTGCTGAAAAGAAGGTGCATTCAAAATGCTCAAAATGTTGGTATTTATTGTGATCTCAAAACGTACATATCTTTAAAGCACCAAGTATAGATACTGTGCTCACATTGGAATTAATGTAGAAAGCACATCGACACAGATAAAACATAATAAAATCAAGACATTAAATGATAGAATTTTATTTCATTTTAACCATTTAGAAAGTAGACAGCTACACTAAGCTAAGCATCTGGATTGCCTTTAAAATAAGTGGACACAGTGATATATATCCAGAAGATGATTCACTCCTTTATAGACAGACAGCTAAACCAGATAAGATTATCTTCTTTTTCGAGGTGCTTATCTATTTCCACATATTAACTACAGAGAACTTTTTCTTTACACTGAATGACTAACTTTTGGACAGCTAAAATGAGATAAGAAAAATCCTTATACTAAATGCCCATAGTATGAAAAGCATGTACAATTTATGGAACAATTAAGAGAATAAAAAACCTTGAAACATAGATTATATAAATTTAAGCTTCAGCCCTGCAACATGATGCTGCAATAAATATCAGAATGTGTAGTATTCTCAGGAACCTCTTTTACAGTGACTCTGTAAGAGCACCATTATTGTATATTATAGCACTATTTGCAAACCTTATAAGAAATACCTGAACAGTAGAATGCAGGAAAGCCACAGTGTAAAGCAAAGGTTTCCACACAGGCATATTGCTAACATCTAACAGATCCTGATTAATTCCAGAAAATGTTCTTTTCAAAATGTCACGTACACCTTGGGGAGGTTCATTTGTGAACTTTATAGCAATCTGTCATGTAAAAAAGATAAAGGAAATGGATCTGTTTACTGAACAAAACCAGTAACATACAAAAATGTCACAACTATTAGTTATAAATGAAATGTAAATATTAGATACATTGTAGCCACAACGTTGGGATGTAGTTTTACTATTAACTGCATAAAAGGAGTACATATTAGATGAGGCTGCAAAACTTTGTAATATACATTAAGATTTTGAACATAAACCTTCAATTTTTGATAGTACGAACATCACTGACAGAACCAATTGCCATGCTTTTCAGAAGGCATCATATGGCTCTCTATCCCTAAATCAATGACTGAATGATAGAACTATCCAGAGTAGATGGTAAGAACCCCTCAGTTTCATGCAAACTGCTTAATAGGAATAGTTTCTACAAAATTTTAATTGTCAAACCATGCCTAAAAATTATTTGAAAGAGAGCTAGTTAGCACAGGTTTTCACATCATAGGATATTGTAACTACTTACCCCTATGGCCTACTGCATCCCAGTGCTGGGTAATGGTCATGGGCACACTTGAATGTATTAATTCACAAACAGATCAGCCTTACCAGAATCTGTATTCCCTGAGACACTTCCAAATGCCAGAGGAACTTAAATAAAAATGTACTTTTTGTGCTCCAACAGTAAATACATGTCTGGCTGGCTTGGGTAGCATGGCAGCATGCATTGAAAGGATAGTAAATGCCAGGCTGCCCACAGGCTGAAGGTAAGATTATTTCAAATAATATTTTCACATGGCTCTGAACTGTCTACCCTTTGAGAGACACTTCAGGGAAGACACTGATGAATATGTACTTCACCCGGCTGTTTTACTAACTCCATATTGATGGTAAAGAACTTCAATTATATATAAGGAATGAGTTTTCAACTTCAGTCTCACAAACTTATTTCTGGGCTACAGAGCCCAGGCAAACTGACTCAGAGATGAGCTCTAGCCTTCTGCAAGGACCTATCTGCACATGAACACACTAGAGTGTTGGACTGCATCAGGACACTTGCTAACCAGTCTTTCCACATTTCAAAGGATATACTGTTCAGTTTTTGATCAATGTTCTGTACAATAACCCAAAATTATTCTCTCCTTTCTTTTGAGAAAGAGCTGCTATTCTCTACTTTCTTCTGAGAAAGAGCTGGCCTTTGCTTTGTCAGTTATTAATTTTCTGGAATACCTGAATATGTCCATATTTCACTGGTAACTTGTCACTATAGACTGGAAAATCACATGTGAAGCATTTGAGATAAATGCAGATTCATCTAGCAATCCTTTCAGAATTAGCCAACTTTATGTTTCTATACCCCACTATTCAGAAAACCTTTGAAGATGCAGCATAATTCCATTTTCTCTTGAGAATACAAGAGGATGTAGTTCCATACAGCTAGCTTTCTATACAGTCTTTTTCCATGGTAACATATATTTCTTACTGAAGGTTGTCTCCTGGATTAATTCAGGAAAGGAACCCTTTCCTTCTTCACATCCTAGATATCAGGTATGTTATGTATTTTTATTTAGAGAGAATGAGAACCACTAAGGAGACTCCCACTGCTTTTAAGAGGAAAGGGAGCTATGAACACAGAAGTGTCAGCACACAGCTATTAGATATTTACTAGCATTATGACCTGCTGCGAGAGTGCTAAGAACTATCACAAGTGACTTCAATGCACTTTGTAAGAGTTCAGGTGGTTTTCCTGGTACTGATGAAAACTGTGCCCTTGAGATCTATGGAACAACCATTTATAGTTTATTCAAAATAAAACAGGTGACTTCTTGGTAGATTATATTCTTTGATGTGGGCTGTCCACGCACATTCAGTCTCCTTTGTCCTTTACTTCAGACAGGGAAATCTGTAAGAGTCTAAGAGCATCACGAAGTTATCTGGTTGGGCAAAAAGGGATACTGGAAAAGCCTGATATAGTTCTGATTCAAATGTTTCACAGAATTGGTGCGAATTCACACATACATAATGCATCTTTGAGAAATTCCAGTTACTGGTAAGTAACCTTGCTGTTTAAAGTGATATTTACATTGTAAGGTATATTGATTTTTACTTGGACTTTGTTGTTTTTTCCCCCATTTATTTAATTTCCATTTAAATACTTATTATGAATAATTTTAATGGCACAATGTACCTGAATTAAATATTTGAACAAACCTGTAGCAACGTAATTGGGAATTTAGTATGTGGTTCCGTAGTTACCCAAACTCGAAATGTCTCATCCTGTATCTCAGCAGTAAGAAGTGTCTCCAGTAGTTCATCCATAAAAGCCAGTCCAAGATGACAATTCTGAAGTAACACCCAGCCTCCCTAAATAAGAATATTGACTATTACCATATAAAATTTAGAACAAGTTATTCCTAATGCTAAAACCATCTGTCTATATTGGAATTAAATTTGGTCTTGCATGCTTGGTTTGGGGGTTTTGAAGCCTGGGGGGGTTTTTTTGAGTTTTTAAACTTCTGTTATGTTCCTGAGTATATATTATAATTTGATTTTATATTGGCACAGTTGAAGCAAATAGGAAAAGATGGTGCAAAAGTTATTTCCACATCCTATTTTTCACAATAAAAGTAGCATAACCAGAGTCACTATTCTAAGTAAAGTATCAGTGCTACCTAGTGGCAAAAAGAAGTAATTCCTGTCCTCTCCCAGCAACATACCAGTGATAAGCAATCCTGACATCATATCCAAGAGAATGTGAGTGGAAAAGTAACAGCTGAAATCTAAGGAATAGGTATTTTTCTAAACTTATTTGTTAATAACATAATCTAAAGTAAGTATAAAGAGGTGGTAACAAGACTCTAAAACTTTTCAACTGCAATTAGTTTATTGGCAATAAATGCATATGTATGAAATTCAACCTCTGCATATTAATTTCCATGTTATTCAGTTCTCAAGTTGCATAAAAGCCCTATTTTGATTATTATCTCTCTGCATTTCTGCTTATGAATTTAAAGTCAATCAGTTCTTGAAGCATCATTTTAGAAGCTTGATGAATCAGAAGCCTGATATTAAAATGGGACATTATTTAATCAGTTCTAAACAACGATGTGTAGGTTTCATTACATCTTGTAATTTCATTTTGGCAATTTTGTTTTAGTTGATTTAAAAAGAAATAAATAACATTTGGTGACAAAATATAATTGCAATATTTATGGTGAACTGATGAGTATTAAAAAAAAAAAATAATTGAAGGGTTTGTTTTCCATCTTTTGTGGGGAACCACTTTTTTCAGGAATGTCTTTAATCAATTTGTCACATTTCCAAATTAATCAGGCTCAGTTTTTTTAAAATTATTTAACTGTAACACAGCACAACAGTTTTAAACATATTATATGCTCTTGGACAGAGGCAGGAAAAAAACCCAGATCTTTGCCTTCGTATTCACTATTTGTGTTTTGTTCTTGTAAATCTGATGTTCCCTCTGTAAAATGTCTACAACACCAAGGCATTTAGTTTAGAAATTTTTACTGGTAGCTCACTGGAGTTCTGTTTCGAGTATCCTTGTGGTTTTAACTGAGGGCAAAGAAAGACAAGGATGACCCAGTTTTCACCATTCCAATGAATGGGAAGTTCATGATGACCATTTAAGACATATGAACACAAAGAAGTATGAGAGATGTATGTGTGCATTTGCACATCATAAAAAATGCCATCTGCTATGAAGAGATTTATTTTTTCTATTTTTCCAAAGTGGTATACATCTGTATTCCACTGGTGCCACAGCATTTGGTAGGACTTGAGAGGTTACTGGCATACAATATAGAGAACTTCCATAATCAAGGCTGCATCAGCTGGGCAACCTTGAAGTATACAGTAAAGTCTAGCAACTGTGCAGTAAAGGGCATATACAAGTATTATATTTGTCCATACTAAAGAAACAGAAATGAAGCAGAGTGTACTATGGTCAAATGAATAAATATGGTCTGGCAAGAGACAGCAGGCAATACAGTTGGAATTCCCTGAACTTATACTGCTTGACCTTTTCTTTCTTCTGCATAAAAGACAAGAAGCCCTGGACAGGCTCGGAAGCACTTCAGTCTATCAGATTAAGAGGACAGGACTTAAAGAAGTCTAAAGAAAGCAGCGTTTCCTCATCTCACTGAGATTAAACATTGGAGAAGAAAGTGACAAAAGAACTGTTTTGTTCTGATGAAAATTTGAAATAATCTAAATAATGAATCTGCAACAGTCTCGAGACTACATTTGTTCTTGCAGAGTGCTCTGTGTTGTGATCTCATTTTCACCATTTGTCTTTCCAGAACTCTTACGGGTGAGGACAGAGGCCCAGAGAATCTAATGGATGTCATATATTTTGAAGAGCAAAGTCTTAAATCTCGTAATGACTCCATCTTTGGTACCATATTACCTATTTGTTAGCCAGTATATTTTATACCTACAGTGGGAGTATTCATCAAGTTAGACAAAAAAGTCAAACATTTTTAGGTGAATATTACAAGCAGTGCTGTAGTCCTGGTTTATTAAGGACTAACTTTTGGTTATAACCAGACAGAAAATATTTTTCATTTATCAATATAGTTTTTGCACTCTTCTGCTCTCTATTACTAGAGATATTCTAGTCCTTCAGAATAGTGGAATGACTGATTCCTGATATTCTGAGTTTACAGGCAACACTAGCTTTCTGTATTCATTTGAAACACTGTCCACAGTTCTTTGAAGTCTCCAGCAGAGCAGACTGTGCTACATATACACTGTAACTGTTATATTGTATTTGAGGTGTCAATTACCATCTTTCTGGAGCTGCTGCTTACACTTTTCATGTTTTTACTGTTTGAGAATATCATCTGCCACAACAAAATACACTACAGTGTTTGTTTGGAGATACTTAGGCATTACAGGACTCAAAACCAAAAGGAATTAAGAAACCAAGAACCAAAACCAATTGTCAGTGAGCAAGAGACTCTCTCACTAGCACAGCTGTGAGGAAAAGGTGAGGCAGTACAAGGAGCCAGTACACCCACCTGCATCTACAGCTTTAAGCTGTGTGTGCGCTCACCATTTTAGCCAGTAGAAACTATACAACTTCTAGGTAGCTCTCACTGTGGAGGAGGGGAAAAAAAAAAAAAAAAAACTAAACAGTAAAGTGGTGGGATCTGCAAGTCCTGCAGGATAGAACTAGGATACAATGTCCTTTTACGTTTGGATAACAGCATAGTGGTAAGAAGGTAATGTGCTACCTTTGAAAAGCTGCTCAATATGACTGCTGGTGGAAGTAGTGACTTGGACTCCACTGGCACATGTGTATCCCACAGTGGGATATTTTTAAGTTCAGGCACTCAAGGAGACATTTTTACATTGTGATATGCCTGATAGTAATGTGAAAATGCAAAATATTAAAGACTGCCTGCAAAAGAGCTGTAAAAGAATGCTAATACAGACAATCAACTTGTATTGCAGTGGTTTCTCCCACCTGTTGCATTGACATCTGTATGAATTTGTGTGCATGAACTTCTTGTCCTTGACCCATAGGGATGGTCCTGCATTCTACAACATATTTGACAATATATGATTAATGAACTTACATTCTTCAGAAAAAGCTAGAATTCAAATTCAGTACAAAAAACAGTGACATAAATACAGCACAATTAAGTATATTTTTATACAGAATTAAATACTTATGAAAATAGAATCTCTTCACCATCATATCACTCCACTATGTATAAATTTACTTAACATTTAAACTTTGTAAAATAACAATAAAATATACATCCACAATATCTACAGTGTTTGTATAAGTGAAAGACTGACAAATATTATTATTGTCAATGGGAATTTGTGCCAAATTTTAACGAAGCTGGCGTATATGAAGTATGAACCCAGATTTTTAAGTGTAAGTAATGAAGCCACATAAACGAGCACAATGCATAATTGTAAAATTGTATTTGTGAACGTTTTAATTTCACTCATATTAATGTCACTTATACAATTAATATATGTATCTACTTCCTAACTCTGCATGCACAATTTTTCAAAATTTCCATATAATGTAGCCATAAAGTCCAGAATACACAAATGCAGATCTTGTGGGTATTGTTTTGTTACAAAGTAATCTTGTAAGCAGATTGCTGATTTTTACGTTACCTGCAGTTAAGAGTTAAACCAAGAAAACTATTGTTACCATGCCAGGAAAAAAAAAAAAAAGAAAAAAAAAGACCAAAAAAAGACATAGTTACGAATGAAAAAAATATTATCACTGGGAAGCATGACAATTTGAAAAAAGGACTGAAGACATTACTGTCCAATTGCATACAGAATGATCCTCAGCATAGCCTCCTTTATTTAAAATAGTATTTTATCTCTAAGATGATGCTTCAGGAACAATCAATATTGCAACAGAACTTAAGAAATACTTCTCAGGAAAAAAAAAATCTCTGAAATTACTTAAATTACCCTTCTGTATCTTAACAAATTACAGTGAATAATTACTTCATACCTAATTTAAGCTTCCTTGCCAAAGAATCTATCTGAATAGTTGGGTCAGATCCCATAGACAAGAAACAGATGAGAGGTGTGCATGTGTCACTTTCCTCCCAAGTTTTTTCTAAATTCAAAATGACTGGTTTTATATACTTCTCATCCAAGGAATGTGCAATATATTTTCTGGCTTGCGAAAGCGTTCGGTTTGGACACCAGGACTAGAAATAAAAATATTTGCCAAGTTACAAATTCAATGCCTCTCCTGTTGCAAAGACCAGATCTAAATTAGAAATTCTATTATTATCAAGTAGATTTTTTCTTATTAATGTGTGTACACGTATGTATACACACACACATTTATATATATGTTTGTAGGCTTGTCTTTACAGATATAGTAATAGACAGTGTTCATACTCTTCCTTGTACTTATGACTGTTCAGTACTTTTCAGTTGCTTACAATTTTGCTTAAGTAAAACTATTTTCACTGGAATTTTCTGTTCTGGGTATCTTTATCAGGTTTGGATAGCCTTCATTTTAAACAGAGCTTTGGTATCCGAGGATCAAAGTAGGGAAATGTAAGATTGTTTCTGCCCTTTGGTAAAATTCTGCAGATGTTCCATTGGGTCTGTTATTCTTTTAGGATACAGATCCAACTCTTTCACACTGGATTCTATTTGTTTTGGGGATGAACCTTTATTTTTTCCATGGGAAAAAAAAAACCCAGACAACTACTTATGGATAAAAGATATGACTTTTCAAATCTTCAAATTATAGGATTATTATTTAAAGTCTTAGATGCTTGCCCTCCCACTTCAGGCTGTATAGCATAGAACAGTATAGTACTTCTTCCATCACATTCTGGCCTTCTTTACCGCACAGTTTGAATCCATTCCAAAGACAAATCCCAGTCTAGCAATTAATGTTGTTGTCTTTTCATAGTGTCTCTGATTTATTTGTTGCAGCACTTGGAAAGTATACGATGAACATAGGAAGATATGATCTCATGCATAAGGCAGCTGAATGATGCTTTAGGGAAATCCATTCTACCCCAAGTTCTGCCACAGAGATCTTAGCTGATGCAATAAAATAATCTATAGCCCATTTTTCACATGGGGCTTTAAATACCTGTTTTGCATTTTCACAAATATATGTATATATAAATATATATAAAACTTATTTAAAGTTATTTAAAATAGTTCATTTTAAAATAAACAAATTAAAAAAATTAAAAATATCTGAATTATTCTACTTTTCTGTGCCTTCTTGGAGAAGGCTGCAATTTGGTTCCCGGTTTCCATTTGTCATGACATAAAAGAAAAGCTATAACAATATTATCTAGAAGTAACTTTTTAGATTCTTCAGATGATAACTCTTAAGTGAGTGAACAAAATCATATTTCATATGACATATGATATATTTCACAACTAACTGAAAAGAGGTTACAGAGAATTGGGTAATGGTCTCTTCTCCCAAGTGGCAAGTGATAGGACAAGAGGAAAAGGCCTCAAGTTGTGTAAGGGGAGATTAGGAAAAATTTCTTCACTGGAAGTGTTGTCAAGCTCTGGAAGGGGTTGCCCAGGGGAGTGGTGGAGTCACCATCCCTGGAGGAATTTAGGAGACGCGTGGAGGAGGTGCTTAGGGACTTGGTTTAGTGGTGGTATTAGCAGTCTTAGGCTAATGGTTGGACTTGACGATCTTAAAGGACTTTTCCAGCCTAAAAGATCCTATGATTCATATGCATAAATTAAATAATATTTCATGTCACCCAGAAATTGAATAAAACGATGCTCTTATATAATAGCATACTGATTGATTGAGACATGTGATACAACCTGATGCTCACCTGATGAGTAAAAGCTTGCAAAAGGTATCAAGTGAATCATTATATCCATCAGGTATAATTTCTTCTTCAGAAGTATCTTTATCAAACCAGCTTTTCCATGCCTTTTCATTACAGGCTATCTAAATTGATTACATTAACACACATATATTTATATTTCAGCTATAGAAAAATCCCTTTTTAAATATATACTTCAATGCAAGTTTATTATTAGGGTATATTACAAGTAACATTAAGACCCTATAGCATTTAAGATATGGCATGTGAATTGCAATTAAGATACTACGAATAGAAATTTTAGTAGTGAGATGCAGGCTTAAGCTAATCAGTTATCCATGGATTCCCCTCCCAAACACATGCAGCTACTTCAGTAAATAGAGAAAGATTGTATACTACAAGAGAAGCGTACTGTGATTCATTTATTCCTTCTGACAAAATACTAAGAGAAACAGAAAAACCTGTCCCAGTACAATCCGACCAGCCAAAGAATCACAAATTAACAGACTCTACTAAGCTTTTGACTTGAGAAAGAATAAATCTGACCACAAATATGATAATTATTTAGACACGTCTTAGAACCCATGACCTGATAGGACAAGGGATACTGGTGGACAGAACATAGTGAAAATTGCTATGCAGTTGAGCTTTTAATGCAGTGACTGAGAAAAGTCAGCTGCTGTAATATTGTCACACTACTGGAAGGAGAACAAGGAACACACTGATACAACCTGTCCTGTTCTAGATGCCTATTATAAATCAAGGAGCCCTGTCCAGTTGACTAACTTGGCATCATATCAAAGTACTTTCAGAACAATCTACACCAGCAATGGACTGGGAGAGGACTGAGAAACAAACATACAGGGACCTCTTTCAACCATGTATTTCCTATAATGAAACTCACTCAGAGAGATTTGTAAAAACAAAATGGCCCTTTCTGGACTATAACCCAAGTTTGAGGGAAAAAAATTTTAAGTAAATAACTCAGTTCTATATTAACTGACATCCACCTGAGCAAATGCTGAGAGAGCATTCAGAGGAGGTACCTTCTCAAAGCTAGGCCACAGCAAGAGATGGGTTACTGAGCTAAAGGGACTTCAGTTGACACAGTAAAATCATTAAGCTTTCATTATGTATTTCTTTTTACCATCTCTCACTCAACAACAGCTGGAAATGTTAACAGTGGGAAAAGGAGCAGGGTCATCTAAATGTTTAAATAATCTATGTCTTTATTAAATTAAATTAGGCATCTGGGACTGGAGGACAATTTTTAGAGAAAAAAAAAAAATTAACTGGAAAAAAGAAAATCCCAGACAACCTCTTGAGAACTGGGCATACCATTTTCAAGCTTTCTTTTCCGACTTTAAATCATTTTTTGTTTGTATCTAAATGAATAATGATAGAATTGCATTTAATATGATGAACTAAATAGAACAGCACATCTAACAGATGCAAATAAGTATTAAAAAGATGTTATTTCCATATTTGCATCTCCTAGTTGGCACCTTCCTGGATTCCACCTCTACTTATTACTAAAATCACCTAATTTTCACGTTTCAACTTGTAAACATATAAAAATTTTAACTTAGTGCTAAAAGACTAGTTTAAGAAGAGGCCTTTTGGGGTAACATTGTCACCTAAATACTTTGGAATCTAAAGTTTTATTTGTACCAATTCTAGAAGAGTTATGTAACAGAACCTTTACAATCTAATAAATAAATAAATAAATGAAAACCCACACACATAATTCATAAGTCCATGGCTAAATTTTAATGATGTTAGCAATTGTGCAGTGGCATGCATTTTGGTTTCTGGTGCCCTAACAACCCAGAGTGAAGGCCAAACTAGAATTAGTCCAACTTTCTCCTAACTCAATATCCTGTTTTGATTTCCCCAGAAACAAAAACCTGATGGAAATGGGCTGGTATGTATCAGATCTTGCCTTGATACAGAGTTGGGAAACAGCCAGGACCACTTTCAGGTGCACCATTTAAATAAAATCTCTGTTACTCTTCAGGGCACTAAATGCTGTCACAAAATGGACTTGGCTAACCAATGTTGTAACAAGAACAACCTTGTGCCCTGGCTATCAGTCTGATTAACATGGAGTGCTTCAGAAGTACAGAAAAAGAAATACTTAGGGTGTGTTTAAACTACACTTAGAGAAAATAAGTTTACCAAAGTAAAGAAAATCATTGATAAACATCTCACAAGCTTATGTGCATATAGGTTCATGTATGTCTTAATAAAATAAATAGTATTTTTATAACTAGCTAATCATATCAGACTAATATGTTAACCTTGGAATGGAAACTAATATTTGAAAATGAGCAGCAAACAATTTACTTGTAAAAGTCTATCAGACTCCAGACATAAAACACTAATTTTAAACCTGACACTCATAGGATAAAAAAGTAGAGGTATCAAAAAGGCTCAGAAAGTTAATCTTTCTCCTTATTACTGTCTCTCTTTCACCAGCTTACTTTTTTACTAGTTCTTTGCTCTTGTTCCCGTCTCTTTCTACCTCAATGACTATAATACAAAATACAATAAAGCAGATTAAAAAAAACATAGAGCAAATAAATATACCCACATTCTTGCTACCTAACTCTTCATTTCTATGTCTTTATTCTTAACTACATCTCTTGTGCATTCTAAATGTAAAATATGGGAGCACAATTATGATTGGGAAACTGGCTATTAACATTTAAAAAATAATTAGTAGATATCACCTGATTCAAAATTTCTGCAAACTGTGGAAGTTTGCTCAATTCCACTAGGTTTAGCCACATCATGTCAAGAATCCAGCGGAATGGTTTGGGTGGGCAAGCCTGTAGATCCAATGCTGCACCTCCTGTAGGTAAAAACATTCTGATGAAATACACACCATGTTCCAGGGGTCAAGATATATTTGACATGTCTTTTTTAAATTGTGTTTTCTGGCCCATGTTATTTTCACTGGCGTACTAATTGCACTTTTGTGTACTTAGCATTTATTTCATAAGATCATAGGATAATTTAGTCTGGAAGGGACCTCAGGAGGTTTCTGGTTCAACCTGTTTAAAGCAGGGTCAGCTATGAGATAAAATCAGGTCTTTATTCTGTCTGGTCTTGAAAACCTCCAGGATGGAGACTGGACAACCTTTTAGACAATGTGTTCTAATGTTTGTCTGTGCTCATAATGAAAAATAATTCCCCTTACACACACCCTGAACCTCTCCTTTTTTTTAAATTTATTTCTGTTTTCTCCCATCTTCCTACTGGACACCACAGTGAAAAGGCAGGCTTTGATTTCTTAATGGCCTTCTCATACATGTTGGAAGGCTGATGTTAGGTCTCCTCAGGCTTTCTGTCTGTCATGCTGAACAAGCTCAGTTCTCTCAGCCTCTCATCTTAGAACATGTGCTCCATATAGTTTGTTGCTTTAAGTTTATAGAGTGATACTGATTATATTTGAAGTATGGGAAATTCTTTAGTAACCGCTTTTCCTTTTCATCTGTGCTGATAATATAGTAAAGATCATCTAGTATTTTTCTGAAAGATGAAAAAATTTTTCTGAAGATCTTCCCTTAGACAGTCTACATTTTACCCCACTATTCCTAAAAAGAAAATAAATTAAAAACTCTTATTTTCTCGACTGCAAGCTTAGACCTCTTCTCTAATTAAAGGCATAGTTATAAAATATGAAGAACGTTAAATATACTAGCAAAGTAATCTCCTGGGATCATTGTGAAAAAAATCCAAACACAACAAGAGAAGAAAGAAACTATGGACTGATGGAATCAATCAAATCTAGACCAGCATAAGAAGCACATATAATTTTAAGTAGCCTATATAAATCTAGATAACCAGTAGATAATACACGTTTCACATCCTCTGATATGATATGCAGTTGCAGAGGAAATACAAAGGAATGCCTCTGGGATAAGACTGCAATCCAATTTTAAACAGATTAAGTTTACATTTTTAATCATGATTTTCTTCTTGTAGTTGTGTCTTCCCCAGCCATCCACAAAATAATGTCACTTCTTGGGAAAACTATGGGGTGTTGTTCCAATGGTCTCCAGAACTAAGATAATTTCTTCATTAGGTCACTGGTATAAATAATTTCACCAACTTATTACAAAGAAACTAAAAAATCACTTTGCAATAACAATCCTTATTTTAAGCACTTACATGTATGTGAGTGTGTGTGTGTGTGTGTATGTAGTCTATATGAGTGAGCTGTAATTATTTTAATATTTCCAAATTATACATAGATGCTTATCAAAAACTACATACATAAATACATGTTATTTCTTTTCAATCAATATATTAATACTTTTACAATCTGTGTCTAATTATTCCATAGAACATCAAGAGGTTTTAACACAGAGGATTTTTCTTATCCTGCACCCACCTCATCCTCAAATTCTCTACGAATGGGATTTAAATAAAGTGAATCATTAAAAAGCAAGATGAAAAGGAACAGAACACAAATTTATCATTGGAGTGAAAGGGAGATTAGATATTAATTTCTTAAATAAAACCCAAATTTTATTATGTTATGTATTTTATTTTTGACGCAGCTAAATAACTAAGACTTACTTTAAAGTTCTGTCACATTATAGGAAAGAGTTTATAGTGCTGAAAATTCTATAATGCAACTAATGCTTTCTGATTTTCCTTTGGGGAAATTTTTAAACCTTAATTTTTTGGGTCAGATTTATTTAATGAAGAATGAGAATTACAAAACTGTAAACAATGCGCTTTTCATTGTAATACTTGATATTCTTGCTATTAATATGCATACATAATATTTTGATAAATCCTGATAAGTTCTTATAATTAGGAATGTGTTATGTTATTGGCTTGAATGTACAATGCCTGAAAAAGTCTTTCCTTTTACTAGTTTTCATTTTGTCATTCATATGCATATGTGAAAAATTTCAGCATCTAGAAAAATGCTTTCCACCACATATGGATACAGTTAGATAAAATCAAGAAACAGAATTAGATATGATTCATATATAATATTAATGTTTTCATGAAGTACAGAAGGGTCAATTAAAGGGCAAACACTCATTCAAGAATGTGAAGTACTTATGTAGAAATCCAAAGTAATTCTGTCATGCAAAACTTAGAGCTACTTTACGTGCTTTTATTATGAAGTTTTCCTAGTGTTGTACTTCTGCCCTTTACCCTTATGAAAAGCTTCATTAACCTCACAAAAAGAAAGGGCTGCTCCATGAAATCTGAAATGCAAATACTGAGGTTATTACATTTCTTTTAACTACCTGTTAAGTTTTCATTCAAAAATTCTTTTATGTCTTTGGCATTAGGATATGTACTTTGAAATAACTGTCTGGGGCCCATGTATGGATCCCAGAACTTCCTCTTAGTCTCTGCAAACTGAAATAATGGAGATCAAAGAAAGGCTAAAAAAAGTGTTTACATATATCTGTTATACATTATTAACATTAATATTACAAGATGATACCACATTCCAGAATAAGAACTTTTGCAAATTAATACAATAGGCTAACAGGAATTCTGTGGGAGAATCACAATCGCTTCAGCAAAAAGATTGTTTTTCTTTTTGCTGTTTAATATCTTTTTCTTAGTACCACAGAAGGTGGGATGAGCACACGCTCAGCAAGTTTGCTGATGACACCAAGCTGTGTGGTGCGGTCGACATGCTGGAGGGAAGGGATGCCATCCAGAGGGACCTGGACAGGCTGGAGAGGTGGTCATGTACCAACTTCATGGAGTTCAACAAGGCCAAGTGCAAGGTCCTGCACGTGTGTCAGGGCAATCCCAAGCACAAGGACAGGCTGGGCAGAGAATGGATTGAGAGCCATCCTGGAGAGAAGGACCTGGGGGTACTGGTGGCTGAAAAGCTGGACATGAGCCGGCAGTGTGCGCTGGTAGCCCAAGAAGTCAACTGTATCCTGGGCTGCATCCAGAGAAGCGTGGCCTGCAGGAAGAGGGAGGGGATTCTCCCCCTCTGCTCTGCTCTTGTGAGATGTCACCTGGAGTACTGTGTCCAGCTCTGGGGCCCCCAAAAGAAGAACATGGACCAGTGGAGCAAGTCCAGTGGAAGCTACGAAGATGATCAGTGGGATGGAGCACCTCTGCTATGGGGACAGGCTGAGGGAGATGGGCTTGTCCAGCCTGGAGAAGAGAAGTCTCCGGGGAGACCTTATTGCAGCCTTCCAGTACCTGAAGGGGACTACAGGGGTATTTCTTACAAGGACGTGTAGTGATAGCACAAGGAGTCAGCTTTAAGATGAAAGAGGGTAGAATTAGATTGGACATTATAAAAAAATCTTCATGGAGAGGGTGGTGAGGCACTGGACCAGGTTGTTCAGAGAAGCTGTGGATGCCCCATCCCTGGAAGCGTTCAAGGCCAGGCTGGATGAGGCTTTGAGCAACCTGGTCTAGTGGAAGGTGTCCCTGCCCACGGCAGGGGGGTTGGAACTAGATGATCTTTCAGGTCCCTTCCAACCCAAACCATTCTGTGATTAATTTTAAGATGTAATCATTAATTTTCCACTAAATAGCATACTTGACAATATTTCTGTCTTTTATTTAAGTCAACAAAGCCAAAGATGTTTTGTAATTCCTCTGTAACATGCCCTCTAATATTTGTAGAGCTTCTTATAAAATATGTTTTCTGCTAGAGAAGATAATATTCTTCATTTGTGTCAGTCCCCCACTTTCTACTGGTAAAGAACTCAGCCTAGCTAAGTATCAAGATACCTACAAAACTGCCAATATACTCTTTCAATTTTCTCATGTCTTCTGGTTTTTGTTTCTTTCTACTGTTTTAATAAAAATTCTATGCTACCATCATGGGACACTATTTTCCTATAATCTGGGGACCTGATTTCTCTGTTTTGCTGACTTAAGGTTACCTTCAAGGTATAGCATTAAAATATTCAGGAAGAGCCTAGTGTTTGGCTTTAATGGAATACAGTAAATAGAATGAAGTTCAATTTATGTACTTTAACAGAAGGAAAGATTTAGAGTTGATAATCTCCTGAGACTAGCTGAATAATAAGTTTTAGAGACTTTTCCATTTCAAATAGCAATGCTTATTTCACTGAGACATTCCCTGTTAATATGGTGATATTAAGCCATGAAAACTCTACTGGAAAAGAAATTGAAAGAAGAGGGATAAATATTTATTTTTCAAATAAATCCTTTCTTTAGCTGCCCAATGATATTTGGTAACATGGCATTCATTTTGCACCAAGAACTTCTCATCCAAGGAGGAAAGTTGAACAATTAATTCATTGCAGAATATACAGGAGTCCTGGACAATTTGGTTAGGCATCTGCCAACTTCCCAATCTGATTTAATATTATATGTATAATTATAGAAAATCTATTGCTACTTTGGTGTCATTTTATACATAAGAAGAATTTCTCACTATCAAATCAATGGTGGTAAAGCTAGGCAGGGAATGGCAATCGTATGTTCTAGACAAAAATTGCTACAAGTACTCCTGTATTTTGTTACAGATTTTCATCAGTTAAAAAGGGGTAAGCGATCACTTTCTGCTTCAGATACCCAAGGTATATTTTCCTCTGGCAAAACAAGAATCCATGAGGTGAGCAGCCAGGAAATATGGTTCCTTGTCTAATGCTTTACTAAAACAGACAGTTAATTTTGAAAGCATTTCCAAGCATGTCCTGACTGATGTCAGTGATGAATTGGTAGCTGGATACCATTCTCAAAGGATAAAACCAATATGACAAACTGGAAAGCAAAACAGAGAGATAATTCAACCTTGTTTCCTGCCGATTTCATTAATTAAAGGCAAAGATCTTCAAATCTAGGTTCACCACTTTGACATTAGACCTATGCAAGATTCACTTGAACACTGCAAAATTCTAATAGCTTTTATATTGACCTCCACATAGGCAATCCTGATCACATTTTCCAGCATAGGCACAAATTCAGTGACTACAGAGGAGTCAGACCTGGGCAATTGGGCCACAGAAACTCATTATGTTCTCTAAAAGTCAGGGTTAGCTGGTTGGCAAAAGTCAGGGAAAGCTCACGCTGAAACTGATGAAAAGACTGTAGCACCTTCTGGACTTTATGTGGACTTGTTCTGGCAACTTAGAAGATACATTTACTCAGCTCCATCAAAGCAAAGAAGGAAAGGAGCAACAAGTCACCTAATTTATAAAAATTATGACACAAATATAATCCAAAATTATTAAACTAACTGATGGAGAGAAGCAGAACTATCATCTGGATCTCAGGATGGAACACAGCCTGGGTAAATAGCAGAGGTAGAACTGTGATGCGGAACTGCATCTAACTTCACTGGACCACAGCAGGGATAAGAACAGAGGCAGCTCCCACAGAACTGTGTGGTAGAAACCATGAAGCCAAAAAATCATACTTTGAAATGATATAAGAGTTTAAAAAGTGGAAATTAGCTATACATATGTGTCGTGTAAACTTACCTCTAATGAGTGCATGGAACACTGTTTTTCACATGTCCTCTGTCAAGATCAGTTTTTAATGTCAGGAGGAGGGTAAAGAGGAATTTGTGGTTTTCATACAAGCCTCTAACAGAATATGAGTAAATTTCAAATGTAAGATACTCAATAATGTTTGAGATTCTTTTCTGAGGTAAAGGAGACTTCTTAGATCTGCATCATGAAAACAAAGCACAGAGAAAGCATGTTAATAACAGCAAACACATTGGTAAGACAAACATATGAATAGTAGAAAAATCTGTGTCTTCCTACTTGGCCATGTACTGATCAAATAACTTCAAGAACTGAGCTAGTGAAGTTTGATACATATTATTGACCATGCTCATTTCTGTAATAAGAAAATAAAGAATGCTTCCACGTGTAGCAGCAGGTCGATATTCCTCCTGAGCAATGTTAATCTTCAATTCAGTTTCTGCTGCCACAGCCAACTTTTCAGCTACTTCAGCAGCTGTTTGCTTAGTTGTTTGCAGAACACCAATCAAGGATTCATCATCTACTAGTGAACCTAAAAAGTCAAATATTGGATGTTTAGGACATTTTAATAACTATTTTTTCACTTTCTATATGTAAAAATTGAAAAGCCAAATTACAGGAAATTTTTATAATAAAAGGAAATTATTTACTGAATTGCAGAAAACTTTTAAAATGGAGACCAAACAGGATATGTAACACTAAACTTATTTTTATATTCAATGTGCTAAACAAATGCATTCAACCTATGCCAATATGATTGTATCTATACTAACAGCTTTGCAGCATGTATTAGGCAGTTAGTTTCCTTATGCACATAACATACATATGCATACACAGTACTTCAATTATTTGAAAGTCTGTTGATCGGTACACTCAAAGTTAAAGGCTCTTAGGGTCCTCCAGGCAATGGTCACACAACCGTATTCATACATCCCAGGTACTTACTGCTTGATTTGCTGGAAGTTACCACTTTCATTTTCTACCAAAGAGATGGTAATTGATCGTTTGCAGGCTCCTAATATGCTGCAGAGGATTTCCAACACCACTTAAACAAGCTAATTTTACTTTGCATTTTCAATGAGTGAAGGATTTGCCTATAACCAGATACCTTATCTCATTTTGAGGGGCAGAAAGCTCTCAAGAAATTGATTCATTTCACAAAACATGTTTAGGTGTTAAAAATACTTGGTGTCTAGGGTTGTATATAGTGGCATGCTACAGTACTAAATCCCTCATACACCAGAAAATCACCATACTTCAAATTTCTACCACTGGATGTTCTCTTATTGTATCTTGGATGGGTAAATCCCTTTCTGTATGGAAAGGTTCTAATACAAATCAGTTTAATCTTCCTAATCTGCTTGATCCTGGTTCTTTTACACTTTAATACGGAACCTCTGGTTGCACTTAGTTTGTACAGAAGATTGTCTTCCAGTTCTTTCATCTTCCTCTTATTAAAAGTTACATCTTCCATGAGTTTAATTTGCTCTGCCTCTAGTTCCTATTATTAAAAAAGCAAAAAATGGCATGATACGTTATGGACTGTAACTATGAGTCATACTTAAAATTCAGTTGCTGATTTTTCAAGTTCATGAAAATGTGCCTTTTAATTTTTCAGGTATCTACCACCTGGTTTTATAACAACTTTTTTTTTTTTAATCAGTGTTTATTCAGTAACTTATGAAGTAACTTATCAATGCCAAATGCTTCTCTTAATTGTTTGTGTCATACTGATAGCCATACATAAAAGAACCTCTAGGTGTATTTTTGTTATTCTGAAATTTCTGAAAATACTGAATTGGAATAAAATTTTAGAAAATGGCTAGTGTCTTTTTTCAATTTGAACATTTTTTTTTCCATACATACTAAAAACAGTTTAAAAAATTAAGCATCAATGTGGTTTGTGTGTACTGTTAGTTTACCTGGTTTTCAGTAAGAATCACTCTTCTCAGTAACTGATTCTCAAGTCCTTTCATTGTAATAGTAAAATCAATAATTGATGTTTTTGCATTAATTTCAGGTGTGAAAGCAGGATTGGGGAGCTTTGTAGTAATGTACAGTCTAAATGAACTCATAACATCTACTTCCTTATGACCAACTTTCACCTGTGAAGTTAGAATAGTATTAAGTAGAGAAAAATGAGCTTCATTCAACTCAATAATATTGACCAGGAAAAAACATTACATTATTTGAAATGCTAAAAAGAGGAAGTTTATTTCACAATTCAAATTTGTCATTTGTCAACAATCAATGACCAAAGGTAGCAGTTAGGGTACATCATAAAAGTAGCATTCCCCTCCAGGTAAATATAGACATTAGTTCTGTTGTGGTTTCTAATTAATGCTTCAGAACCATTTGGTTTAGGTTTTGTGTTTCTAATCACACCTCAGATAGACATGGTAGAAACCACTGACCTTTAAAGAAATCATTGTTCTCTTGTGTTGAAAGAAAAAAAGAAATTAGTTGATGCAACAATGAAACATAAATTATTGGAAATTAGCTCCACATTCATTAAGACTAAGCAGATCTTAAGAAATTTTCTAAAGGAAGAATAAATTTATACAGAGTGTTCCACAAAACTTTTTACAGAAGTTAAGATATTCCAAATCAGCAATCTAAAAACTTGAAAGCTGCATGTGCACAAGGAAATGTCATTCGAGGCCACTTCAAATATCTGGCTTAAGGAGTAAGACCAAACTACACCTTTAAGCACATTGTTTGCTCTGACATTCAAAGTAAAACTACTCCATGAAAGTAGCAATCATTTTGTTTTCATTATCATCAGTAATATGGTCTACTGTGTGTCTCATCCCTGACAGATAATCAAGACTATCTGAGAAAAATATATGCAGAAATATACAGCATGTGCAGTCATTCTATTTCAGGATGTTTGAAGGGGGGGGTGGTGTTTTTCTTTATGTAATGAAGGTCAAAAAGACTAATGATTTTTCAAAGGTGAGAATATACTTAAGGCTGGGAATATACTTAATATTATTAATACAATTTTGTGGGATTTCGCCTTTTCTATCAGAAAACAGTTCTATTCCAGATTAAAGTTTCTGCCGTTGCTACAATATCAGTGCTCCACACCAGGAAGAGAGATATCTTTTCAGTTCTATTAATTCTGTTAAAGGATGTAAAATGAAACTCCTTGACAATCAGTAGGAAGTGTTGTAAGCATTTGTCGTGGTTTAACTC
>NW_010253594.1:0-5723 GCF_000690775.1 Eurypyga helias
GCCGGCTCGGAGCCTGTCTCCTGCCGGGAACCCTCTTCATTGGCACCTCCGGGCTCGGCGCCGCCGCCCGGGCAGCGCTGTCCCGGGTGGGATGGCTTGGTTTGGGCTTTGGTGCCTCGCAGGGTTATTTCGCTCGCAGAGGTCTGGGGAGAGTCCTGCCCGCGCAGTGCCGGGGAGAGGGGCCTTGCTGCTGGCAGCAGTGTCCTGAGAAGGTGCTGTTCTCACGTTCACATTCCCACCGCGGCTTAGAGCTCAGGTGCAGGGGCGGTTGGTTTCCAGTGCTTGTTCGTGCACGTATCACATCAGATATGCAATCTTTAGAGCCGACTGAGTTTATGCGGGGGGTGGGCTGAGCGATCTGCGTTGTTCCCAAACATCTGTCGTGAGCAGCGTAAGTCCTAACTCAAGAAAAAACTGAGTTCCCACCTCAGGGTCTTTCTAGCCCCGTCCTTTCCTTCATTCCTTGGTGGTTCGTGCTCGGTTTGAGGGAAGGGGATGTGTCCCTGGTGAGCTGATTTGAGGTCTGTTTAGTTCTCGGTTTCTCTGCTGTGAAGGGCGGGAATGCCAGGCTGGGTCAGTTTTAATGGTGTATCTGGTGGAAATGCAGTCAGGAAAAACCTGTGCTTGTTTCCCAGCCGTTGTTGCAGAGACAGCAGATGGCACTGACTTAGTGGCTACTCTCACCGAGGGGAGTCTTGGACCCGCAACTGGCTTAAAATCCAAAAATAACTTAGATTTTTCTCTGACTTCATGTTTTCATTTTGCACTGGCAGTTCACTGAGACGCTCATGTCGCACTGTTTAAATGAGTCCTGATGCAACATTTATCACAGTTATGAAATGCTCTGGTGTTTGCTTTATGCATAACTTGTCCCTTACTCTTTCTCCCACCTGTCGGGAACCTTTTGGAGCCCGTTAGGGAGGCACCATCTCAAAAACTCTGCTTGCAGGCGGTGGCTCACAAGCTGCCAGCCTGCCAAACAGGCAAGCTCTTGTTGTTGTTCCTTTCTTTCCAGTTGTGTGGCCCCTCCCTTCTCTTTTCATAGTTCCAGTGCTTTTTTGTTTTTCTGCCACTTGGATGAGGTGAACCTTTCTGTCGCCTGGTTTGCCTGCTTTCTGCTGGGATAGTTTTGTCGTTTTACTGAGTTGGGTGGGCTCGCGGCGCTGTCAGTAGTCTTGTCCAGCTGAAACGCTGTCTGATACCCAGTGCCGAAGGTGAATCTTAGCCTGAGGTGATATCCCAGGCATTGACAGGACATCTCGGGGTCACTTTGCTTTGAGTTTTCTCTCTGAAGGTGCTTGTTTGCAGCCTTGTCCTTATTCGCCTGTCAGCCTGTGAAGAGCACTGTCAGCTGGTCTTAGACTCAACCGTTCACCTGCCATAATTCTGCTGTGATGGGCTGTATCCTGATGTAAAAAGGACTTCTGCTGCTCTGAGGAAGGAATTAAAATAGCTGACTTCTCAGCATCCCTGCTGTTTAACTCCTGATATTTAGGACTCTGAGTAAAAGTCATGAGTCGTAAACATTGGGTGGCACATGGGATGATAGGGACTGGGGTCAGATGTTGTCTCCGCTGTTTCCTTTGCGTGGGAGGTGATAGCAGAGGAAGTAAGTGGCGTATTAGTGGTTACTCTTGTTGATAAGACTTTTAATTTTGACCCTAGAACATCTGAGAGCTTGTTTAGACTATACCAGGAAAGGGACGGTTAGGTTGACAGTGGTTGGGGAACTAGGCCAAGTCACACAGGCCCACTTAGAAGAATTCTGGCTGTCAGAATGTCGGAAATAGAAGATTCAGGGGAGCTGCTGTGTGTCTGGAGGTGTCAGGGAGGACAGTATCTAGACACTGCTTTGCTACAAGTAGCTGGTAAGATTTGCAGATGCAGTTGGGCTGCAGAAGCAGCCCTTTTTCCATAGGTATTTAAGATGATCTTGCTTTTCTCATAATAAATATTCCTCTAGAGTGGAAAAACTTTCAGTTTGAAACCAGGAGCCTCACTAAGAGCTGTTAAGATCATCAGTTGAATTATCTTCTTGTTGTGATATGGAAAAGCTAAGACCCTCTTAAATGTGAATAATCAGGGGAAACAACTACCTTGAAACCTTTCCTTTGAGTCCATGAACTATAGAGGAAAGCAAAGCGCAGTCACATTGTTTCAGAACCTGCTGATTTGTTACTGTGGATGTCTTTAAAGTAAGACCTCCCATGTTTTTGCTGGGTAGTTCTGAATCTAAGAACGGGAGTGTTGAGTCTGTGTTTGACTGGTACAGCAGCCTGTCTTGGATGGTGAATGTTGAGAAAAGCTGTTTAACACAAATAATGATCAAAGAATAGTTTGAAACAAGAGGAAACAGTAAATAAGCAAAACAAAATCCTCAACGAAACCCCAAAATCATACATTCTTAAAGTTTTGGGCTTGAGAGATTAATTCTGGATTGTCAGTTTAAAGTATTATCAGTACAGATATTTAAGCGCTGCATATTTCTAGAATTCTTTTTTTAAAAAAAAGACTTCCAGACTGATTTCAGATACTTTACCACTGATTTTCCATTTAGCCAGTGAAATGCTCAATTGCCGTAGCGCGGTGTCTGCTTCTGTAGGCGCAGACCTCTTCTGCTTTTCAGGTTGTTTAGCTCTTTGAAAGGTAGAAATCCGGGGACAACCATGGTTTTCTGCTTTCCTCTCATAGTTGAGGAATGGCAAGGATGCTCCTTAATTGGAGGAGGCAGTGGCGAGAGCGAGTCAGCTCAAACATCACTCGCTGTAATCAGAAAATAGAATCAGAAGCATGTTTTGGTGCGTTTTCCAGAGGAATTAATTTCCTCCTCGGTGAAATTATTTGTGCGCGTTACTGTTTCGAGTCACTTAACAATTAGAACGTCGATGACAAAAGTTAGTCAAATAACTTTATGCCAAGATATATAAAGAGCAGAACTGGGTGGTGTATGCTTCTGTTTATTAAAAAAAATGTGGTTTAAAGAGCTTTTTTGAAACCATTCTTGTTGCTAGCCTGGTTCTGGAGACACTGAAGGGCCTCGCTCAACACAGGCTCTGGCCTTTAAGCATTGTTTTGTGAGCTGCCTATTAAACTAATTTTCATGGTGGTTATAGTATAAATAAACCCATGAAATATTAATATGTTTGCTAGGTAGAAATTTTTGCATGATTAATGATGATTTGCATTTAAAGCATGACTGAGTTGTTGAATTGGAGGTAGGAAACATTAGCAGGTAGGGAAATATCTTAACCAGCGGAGCGCTCTCTTCTGCCTTATTAGCGGGAACAATTTTAATGTTAAAACATACCTTAGGTCTGATTAATCAGTGAATTAACTTGATGGCATAATTGTTGAGCTTTACTTGCATTGCTCCTCTGAAGATTATGCAATATTTAAAGCATTATACCCGTCTGTCTAATGCTAATGCATTATAGGCTAAAGAGTTTTTCTGAGATCAAACGGTGGTGGTTGAGTTGGGATTAGAGATCAAAGTTTTGGCCTCCTGCTACTTTCTTCACCCTGAATGGTTCTACTTTGGTAGCACCTGTGTGGCTGGGAGGGGATAATTGAGCCTGAATGCTCTGCTCTCTGGGAAAAATAAGGCTCTCTTAGTGTTGAGGATTGGCTTAAGAACAAAACAAGTTAATCTGGAAAGGTGTGATTGCAAGAATAGTGTTTTTCCTGTTGTTTCAGATGCATAGTCAGTGTAAAAGGCAAAAAAAACTTGATGGGACTTACAGACTAGGAAGGTGTAACATTTGGTGGGGTTGAACTGGCACGTTTCTTCCATGTAAATGTTTTATTCCTCACTCTGTGTGTACCTGAGCTCCTTAAGTGGTCTGGTAATGTAGTGCTAGTGAAATTATCGCAGTCTTGAACTTGGAGATGGGAAGGAGAAAGCAGACAGTAATGCATGCCTGGGGTCTTCGTCTCTTTCGGTAATGCTCTACTTGGGGGAAAAGTCCCTCTGCTTGTTCTCTAGTTTTTCTACTTTCGTGATAATGGCATTGAAAATGTGAAGGACTCCCTGGAGCTTTTTGCTTGCGTTGGGGTGGAGAAGTGTGATCTTGCAGGGTGGCTCGATTTATTTTATTTTTTTCCCCTTTTATCTCCATAATTTATGAGGTTGAAGGGAAAAGGGTTTGTTTTGACTCAACAGGAGACATTATCTCATATTGGAGCACGTGCTGATGTTATTTCTGTCTCTCAGCTCTCCCATGCACAAGGGGAGGCTGGCATTTAAAGTCCGTTTTTTGAGGTGCCTGGGCTGTGGCAGCAAATGACTGTTTACCTGTCCAGAGCTGTAAGTAATTGAGGGCTGGGGTTAAACATGGCATGGGGGAGTGCTAGTTCTTAGGAAAAGCAAATAGTGAAGACTTAACAACTGAGCTGGCCATCCCCTTCAGAGCTTGTAGTGTGGTTTTGTCCCACAAAACCTCCAGGCATTCTCCTTGGCTTTCAGGTGAGCGGTTTGGAACGGGAACCGCATGTTTCTCAGGGTGGTAGCTGTGGGATGGAGGCTGTTGTGGTTCTCTGATGCTACTATTGCAAAGGAGTAGGCAGAATTCCGGTGGTGCTCTTAGAGTGCCTACAGCGTTATTGTATGGTTCAGACAGCAACGAGCAAAGGGATTTTGTTTTAAAGGCAATGATCAGAAACCTGGAAAATATACCGTAAGCCTTGCCAAAGGCTTTGCTTACACCTTCCCTTTTTTCTGAGGGTTATTGACCTGCTGATGATTCAAAGCCACCTGCACGGGAGTTTAAGAACTCTTATATCCTTAAGGAAAACAAAAAAGGATTCTTACCTGAAGTTGGAGTTGAGCTAACTTAGTGTGTTGCAGTTTTAAAAGATGGAGTTAATTAGGCTGTAGCTGGATGCTAGACTGTATGAGTTGAAGCCTGTGCATCCGTATTAGAAATTTCCAGATACTACTCTGTCTGAATCTGAATTTAAGGAAGGATTTATGGTGGGTTTGGCAGATGCAAATTAATTCAAATAGTCAAGAATGGTCCCTTCTGCTTCTAAAATCCATAAAATGGAGGCTGGATCTATCAGAGTCAGCGGGAGTGGTTGGACCCAGACGGAGGGGAGTTAGATGATTGTTAAAAAACCCCAAACACACATGAGCAACAGCAGAAGAAAATGGAGACAAGGCTGGAATGCTGAAGCTTTCTCTCCAGAGGCTTGGCTTCTTAACTGAGATTAGCCACATTTCTCTTCTGAAGTTCTTGTTTTTCCTTGTGTTCAGGTAGTCTAAGCCCAGTTTCCTCCTGGCTTTTGTAGTTAAGACTTAAAGTAAATTCTAAACATACTTTCAAAGTCTGATTTGTGTTTGGGTTGGTTACTTTGGCTTCAGCCTTTGCCTTCAGCTCAGGATGCAGCAGTATTTATAAGTACCCTTTGCACCTTACTAAAGCCTCGTGTGAGCTGACTGGAGGGTGAGCTGGTCTCTCTCCTGCCAAGTCCTGGACTTGCTGTCTTGTGAACGGAGCGTTGAGCGCAGGTTTCTGATCTTCACCGTCTCAGAGAGTTACTTCTCTGGGGTTTTGGGGGGGTGTTTGGGTTATTTTTAGTTTTGTGCTCTTCTCAATAGGCTGATAGTTGTGGGCGCTGGTTTGCATCAGGTTGGCCTGGGATGTTTGGCTTAATAAAAGGGATTATTTTACCAGTTTGCTTCCTCTGGTGAGCTGGTGCTGCTGGCCGGCTGCGGCTCTGAATGC
>NW_010253594.1:5737-33633 GCF_000690775.1 Eurypyga helias
CGGAAACCCAAGGGGAGAAGGAGCGTTTGATGCAGGCTCAGCAGGAGCTGAGAAGGCCGTGTTATGCAGAGGTCTGGGTAAGGGGAGGTGATTTACTGAGCCAAATAGCTGAATATATTGCAGAGCAGACGGGTACAGGTATGTCATGTCCTCCCGCATTCTCGGGGGGGAAGGAGATCTCTGGCTCTGGTGCTGTGGGTTGTCACAGTTGGAACAGAATGGTTTCAGAAGAGATGATTCTGAGCAAATCATGCACTGTCTTTATTTTCTGGTCTGATGTTCTTTATAGTGAAGCTTTCCTGCATGCGAGCGGCGCTTTCTCAGCGGACCCTGCTTGTTTTGGGCTTCGGACAACATATAACTGCTTTTGAAAAAGCTTTGCAGTTATTCTTCCTAATAATAAACCGTGAAGAATTGGATGAATAAAAGGTCTAGGTAATTGCCTTTTTATTTGAAATCTTGCTTCAAAATAGTTTTTTGATCTTCTGACTAATCTAGTTTTAAGGTCTGTGAAGTTGGTTGCTGTGGTATTAAACCAGCGCTGTCAGCTGATATTTTTTTTATCATCGTGGGATACTTTAATTTTCTGGTGGTTTAGTTTGTCAGTATTCTGTAGCCCTGTGTCAGGTGAGGAGCAGAGATCCTCCCTTGCGTAGGTGCCAGCTTGGAGTATAATTGCAACCTCCATCAGGAGGGTAGCGGAAAACCCATCCTGTTCTACCCCAGAGCAGAGGGTAAAGCATTCACAAAAGCTGTGTCCTGGTGTCTGAACCTCCGCACCTCCAAGCTGGGAAACAGTTGTTAGAGGCGGGTCTGTTTTCCCCACGCTCTCTTTTCAGGGGTGTAGTGCCTGAGGTTATTTTTTTTCCGTTGGTTAAGTGTATCCTGCAGCTCTTGCAGCTTTGTGAGCTTAGATTTCACGCGTTCGCATTAGGGTGCGTTGCTTAGGTGTAATGTCTAGCATCTTGCTTTAACTCAAGCTGTACATTTGATGTCTGTTACTGTCAGTGCTTAAGACTAACGGTTCACCTCTAATGTCTCTTTGGCCAGGTAACAGCACAGCGACAAATGAACATTAATCATGCAGGATAGGAATGTTGTTATTTGCATCTTCGAAGCGACTGCCGAGGTGACGAAAAGGTGGCATTTGACATAACTTCTCTACATGCCTGAAGTATTTCACTCTTTGCAGTTAGTAGTAGAACTGTGTGCTCTTCTGTGAAAAACTTTCTGTAGTTTCCTTATTTGTTTTTCAGGAGTTTTGAGCCTTTTCTAGAGAATACAGCTGGTTATGTTGACGTAATTAAGTACTTGCATGTAACAGGGTAAGTTAATAACAAATAGCTGTTCCAGCCCTGCTGTGCAGAAATCATTCAGGCAAATGTGCTGTCTTTTGTTTAGAAAATAATGCCTAGCTTAAGCTGGTGGGAAGTTTGCTGTCTAGATCTCTTGAATCTTAATAAGAGGCTCACCAGCCTTCATCGTGCTCTGTAGTTTGCTGATTGAGACTTTCTTTTCTAGAACGGCCTGTTAGTGCAGGATAAAATTCTTTCCACCAGTGAACTGCAAGACACACTCAGCAGAGCGTGCGTTCTTTTAAGTGTTGAAGTAATTACCCTACAAAAAGTTTTGATGGAATTAAAAAAAAAACCCAACCAAACCCCAAAACTGCTCAGCTTGTAGACTTTCTGTAAGAGTCCAGGCTTGATTTGAGCTGAGTCAACTTTTGTTACACTGTCCTCAGCTGAGTTGAAATAAGATCTGGAAGAAGCTTACAGTAAGCTTTTTCATTATCAAATTGATTTTATTTTTTTTGCTTATGTCAGTGTCTCTGTGGCCTATCTACATATGTCATAAAATCTGAAAAACTAACCACCTTGGAGTAAAATCACTGCAACACCACAGCTGACATAATTTACAACATGAATTGTTCATGAGACTGCAGCTCTTCAATCGTGGTCATTCCAACAAATCAATATTAGTGTAATCTTGTAGAATTCAGGCAGACTAGTCAAAATCTGGCCTGCACTGATACAAGGTCCTGAGTAAATGCAGGTGCAGAGGACTGTTGACCATGAGTTTTATTTGCCAAGCCTTTTATGTTGCTATTCACGTATGACATTGCGTTGACCCTGCGGCTTTTTTTGACGGTTACTTTTGAACTGATGCTATAAGCAGTGTATTTTTGGTACTTCAGTATTTGAGACACCTGAGGGGTGAGATGCTGGGTCTCTCACCGTAGCACAGCTATTCAAATTCATAATGACATCTATCTTATCTTACTGAAGTGTGTAGAGTTGACTCTGTGTAAGCCATGAGTATGCTGATGCAGTCTTTCTTGCTACCAGTCTTCAGACCAAAGGTTCAGCCTGCGTCTCAGTAACGTAGATACGTTGCAGCTAGCGTCGTTAAAGCGTGGAAGAGTCTGAGGTGCGTCTTGGCAACTGGAGCTGCATTCTTAATGTGTGGAACAACATACAGGAAAAGCTTTTTAGTCAGCATGAAACCGGAGAAACCTGGTATGCTGTAAAGTGTGGTTTGAATGGGAGACGTCTTATGGCAACCTTAATGATCCATTGTTTCTGCTTAAAAGAGTGAGGTGAATTTTCTGCAACTGTCTGCTGCTCAGGCAAGGATTCAGCAGGGTAACAGGTCAGTGCTCACTGGAGGGAAGTACAGGTTAGAAAATACTTCACAGCGGTCGTAGCTGGCAAACAGAGCTGTTTGAGTCACTGTCTGCAGCACAAGTCAAAGATCTTGTGAATGTGGTAACATGGCTTACTCTTCAAACCGAAGGCTTCCCAGCAGTCATCAGCAGCCATCTTCGCTTACTTTGTTTATGATTAGTCGTGTGAAGCAACATTATTTTTTAAAGCCAAAGAAGAATCTGAAACGCTAGTTTATGGTGTAAGTCTTTCCTGTGCTTTTATTGAACTGAGTACTGGGATGGGTCTCCCGTGGTGAATGCTTGTCCTGTCTCTAGGAATCCTGATGATAATGGATAACAGCGTCATCTGGGAAGGTGTGGTACTAGGGAACATACTTTTCCCTCCACTGATTTACAGCTCTAAAGGTGTATGCTCCTTTTAATTATTGTTAATAGCCTTCAGTAGATGTATGTGTGCAAAATACTAGTTGTAGGAGGGATTGATCCTGCACTTCCCTTGCAGAACGCAAAGCCTTGCTGTATTTCATGTTTTTGCCTTATCACCCTTTACCTGTGCTGTAGCAGGCACCAAACATCTAGCGAACCATCACTGACTATACCCTCATCCCTGACTACAGAAATAGCAGCAGTGTATAGTCGACTTTCCTGGAATAAGCAGTTAGTTCTAGCTCAGGCACTTGGCAGCGTGGCTTGAGCTTGTCCACATCAAACCCCTTTTACGTGCTCTGAGGCCACGGTGGCTTCCTTTCTATAAGCAGCTCACAGGTAAGGCCTGCACACGGGAGAAAAGCATACAACAAGCCACAAATTACAGGGGTTTTGTTTCCCTCCCCTCCTCCAGGCATTTGTGAACTCTTCCAGCCTCCTGTTGTACAAAACCATAGTCTGAACTTGTTCTGCTAGGGTGAGTGCTGATGGAATTCAGATTCTTCTCTTTGTATGTCAGCTCTTCCCAAAGTAATTTCCCCAAATACATTTCTCCCTTGAGACATTCCAGTGCAATCCAACATGACTTTGTGATTCCCCTAAAGATTATTTAATAGATGTTGTCTTCTCATGTCTGTTTTACTCACTAGGAGGTCACAGTATCTTAAACTTAGAATACTTGCAAAAGGCATTTTCTGAAAACTTGCTAAGAATGCTGGAGAGCTCAGGTAGGCTGTGTGGTGTTGGATGCAGCTGAGAGCAGCATTGAACTTGGATTTCTTGGTTGTGTAATTAAGAGAAAGTGAGAATCTGCTCCTGTCGCTTTACCTGCTGGTTGTTGGCCCACCACAGCTGAATTATCCAGTGTGTTGTCTGAAGTGGCTTAGGGCAAATGGAAATAGGCCAAAAACCTTCCTATGGCTTAGAGTTGTCCATCAGGAAGAACTTTAAATAACGTGGCAGCGTTGTTGCCATCTTAAAGTGATGTTTCGTCTATTGGGAGATGGAGTTTGGTCTCTGGACAGTGATCCCACCAGGTAATGCAGAAGTGTTTACAAATTTGGAAATGGCATCCTGTTTAGAAGACAAAGTTTTAGCTTAAAAAAAAAAAAATAAAAGCCCCTTTGTGAATTTAATACTGAGCCTTTCAAGCAGAATGGTAAAAAAGGAAGATGCTAAGAGCAAGGTAGCAGAGCAGTTTTCAGCCTGTTAGCCTCTAAAATGTTGGAAAACCTCTGTATATCTTTGAAACTTTATTGTCTCAGGTCTTCAGGCAGAGTATTATTTCGTATACTTTGATTGTTCTGGTCTTCAGTTGGTCCAGAAGAGTCTTTCCAAACTGAACTTTTGTTCTTGGGAACCGTTTAGAATAAACTTATGGAGGCTGGCTGATATTACAGTTCACTGCCTGGGGAACCGTGTTGCTCAAAGTACTTCTGAACAGCCCCTTTGGGGTTGGAAATGGTTTTCTGTAAGTTCTTGGTTGCATCTTGCACGCTTTTCGTAGCATTAAAAGCCATAAAACAAAATGAATCAAGAAGTTATCGTTGAAAGGTATCTACAATAATGCCTCGGAGCTGTCAAAACGTTGCACGTGAGTAAAATTTGGGCGGTGAGAGTGCAGGGCTGTCTGCTCCCATATTTACAGAGCTCGTTGTTTTTGTTTTGCCCTCTGTAAGAAGTTAATCAGTTTGGGTCCTAACCCTTGGTAGCAGTGTTTTGGGTATGTTTTACTACCTGTTATGACCAGAATCCAGGACGTCAGCGGTGAGCTTCCCTCTGTGTACACTGCTGAATCTCAAACCGTATTGGACGGGTGTGCTGCGTGGGTTGTCTCGTCTTTATAGAACAAGGCTGGGGAAGATGGAGAATTGGACAGCACAGCCACCTTCCTGGTCATGAAGCCATCTGGAAACAAAGGGAAGGACAGCCATGCCGGTGTTATTTTCCTCTGTGCTTCTAGAAGCTGATGTGGAGAAGCTGAGGGGATCTAGGCTTGGGCAGGCCTAGATGGAGTGCTCTTTCCAGTGTTTCCCAGCTGGGACATGCCTGTCTCATGGACTACTAGAGCAGTAGGCTTGTGTTGAGCATCTGGGCATGTAGCTGTCTTAAGAGTCAAGGTGGACACTCTTCTTGGTGCTGTGTGGAGATTTTTTTTTTTTAGTTGTTGGTTTGGTTTTTGTGGTAGTCTTTTTTTTTTTTTTCCTTTTAACATGAAATTTTTCATATACATTCTTCTTCAAATGTTAAACCCAAGCTGTGCTAGCAAAATCATCTACATCATCTTTTAATTAAGTCTTTCCAGGTGAAGGTATAGGGACTGTTATTCTAGCTTGCTCTTGTACTTGCGGGCAGTACTTGTTTTCCTAGAAATAGACTATAATATTCCATGATGCTGATAAAAATCAGAGAATTGGCATGATGACAGTGGATACAGTAGCTGGAAAGAATGATTGATATCATAGAAAAGCAAATAAGAGGCTTCTATGAGAATCTCTTCTTGGATCGCATGACATATTGCTGGGATTTTGACCGTGGAAGTATTTATCTTGAAATTCCAATAGTTTAGGTTGGATGCAGTAGAAAGATGCTGCCTTTTCCTGGAAAGAAGTACGTGATCAGGTGAATCTTCCAGAATAACAGTGACTTGGATAGAAGTCCTTCCTATACTGGTGTCCAGGTACTGGCAGTTGTTAGTGCCCACCTTGCTGCAGTGCAAGGGTGGGAAGAACTTCAGCATCAGTTGCTGTTCCTGTAGAGATACACCCAGGGGTGCGCTCTTCATTTGCACCTTCTCTGCTTTTTGCCTTACTGGGCTGCTCACATTTGTTTTTTCCTGGGTCTAGCTGTCCAAGCTGAAAAAGGTACTGCAAACAGGACAAGTATCCTGTAAATCTGACAGGTGTCCGAGATTGATGACGTCTTGGGCTGAACCTGGATGGGAACCTGTGTTAAGATCCTGTGTCACTTGGGAACTGCCTGTTAAAATAACGCTGCTTTGGTTTCCTCAGCTACAGTACTTGGCAACAGTAGAATAGTGTACAGGCTGAAAGCATGAGTCTGTCGTGGTGCCACAGAGGTGAGGTGGTTTGGTTTTTTTCTTTTGTTTTTCAACATTTTGTGTTCTGTAACAGTTGAGCTTTGCTTGTGTAATCTTGGGGACGAGCAGTGTCTCATTGCAAAGCGCACGTTTTTAACACTAGCCTCTTGTCCGAGTGAGACGTAGCTGTTTGTTCTTCCTTACAAAAACAGATGTGAGCACGTTTAACGCTTACTGGCGAGACTTGCTGTATCAAAAGTTGTGTGCTGGGTACAGACCTGAGTTACTTGGTGTTCCGCATCCTTTCGTACTGTCTGTTGCTAGCTTCAATCCATGGTAATTGCTCTCTGAAAAATACAGAAGCGTTTCTTTTGCCTGTAGTATCTGAGGGTCTTAAACATCATGTGGGATTAAAAAGTTGCTTCATCCTTCTTCTGGAGCAAATCTGTGACTTCTTGTAGTCCAGAAGGAACTCCAGGACCGCAAGAACAGCAATATTGCTATTTCTGTACCAAAATGTTGTTGTTTTTCTGTACCAAAGTACCTGAGGCTCTTGTCCAAGAAGCGTGATCTGGCATAGGATATTACTACCCTTAAGAGCTTATATGTTCTTAGATTTGATACTCATGTGCCTGGTAAATATTTGGGACTTGATTGCCATAGGCATTCATCCTTCAGGAAAACTGGAACTTTTCCTGGCGATGGAGACCCTGGGAGCCATTGTGGAGGAGGGAAGGGGCACCAGGTGGCTCGTCCTCAGATTCTGTAGACAACGTGTCTTTCTAAGTTTCTTGCACATGTTTGTGAAGTCACGTGCAATCTGCAACAAGCTGTGATCTGCTTGAGAGTGTAGGAGCCTGAGCTACGTGTGCGGTGAATACCCCTTGAGACTTCGGGAGTATTTCAGCGTTCCGTCTTACCCTTGCCTGTAAGACTTTGGACTCATTTGGGTAGCTTGATCAGTGAAACTCGTCGCTGGCAGTTGAGAAGGAAGCACTCACTGAGGAAAACAACAGAGAAGCGTTATCAAAATAACCCTTGCTCACGGGGGAGATGCTGGTGGAATGGAGAGGGAGGCCTGTCGGTCACACTTGCATTCGAATAACATAATAGGAAACGGTTAGGACAAAGGAAGGGGGAGACTGCACGTCCAACCCCTCAGGCTTGGTTGCTTGGGTAGAGTGTGTGGGATCTAAACATCAAATTAAGCTTAATAGCTCTAAATCTTGGCATGTGTCAGGCTTGTCCAAACTTAACTGAGTGCAGAGCTAAGATGATGTGTGACTCTTAAGTGGATGTGTCCTAGTTGACTAGTTGTTACCTACGTGATCAGGGTCTAATTTTTTATAAGGTGTTTGAATTTTTGCAAAATATCCTAGTGAACCTAAGCTGAAATTTACTCAATTTGATAAACATTTCAGGGAGAAATCTGTTGTGGTTTTTCTGTGTTTTAAGAGACTCCCCAGTTGACTTCGCTTTAGAGCGTTGGACCATTTACTTAGTGTTGAGCTACCCATGTCCCAAATGGTGATTTTCGTGGGTGTTTCAAATAGTTTAGGCTGTACGTTTGGGGCAATGCTATAGCAGATGAAGCAGTGCTTTAACACTGCACACCGTGGCATTCAGTGATGACAGTGACAGTTTGGGCTAATTCTATGTACATCTTAGGCTTTTCCTTTCTGAGCCGAGCATTTTGGTTGTTGCGTGTCAGGGGAAGATGATTAAAAGGTTCTAATGAACCTTTCCTGGAGGTTTTTTGTGCTTTTACAAATGCCTTCTTTGTAAGGTCAGCGTTCCCCGGAGGTTTGCATGCCTCAGCCAGCCCTTGCTATCTAGCTCTTGTCCCACTTTTTATGCTGTCTTTGCGATGCACTAAAACCTCAGCAGAGTACTTCAAGGGAGAGCATGCTCTGAAAAGCCATGTCTCGCTTTATTCTGTCATGCCTTGTGATCTCCTAGGAAGGGAGAGGCTGAAGTGTGAAGGCTTGCTGGCTAGGTGAAGCTGCTTCAGGTGCTCAGCGCTCTGGTTAAACGTCTCGGAGCTGATGGGATGGAGAAAGATGCTCTAAAAGGTAAATTGCAGTGATGGGTAGTAGTTGGAGGTCTAAGCACTTGATGGAGTGAGCACAGATTTGACTTACAGAATCAAATTAAATGTGGGAGTAATACGTTTCTTAACCGCTGTCTGCTTCAGGCTGCTGTTCCTGCAGCCAGGGTGGCTGAACAAAACACGCAGCAGTTCTTCTACAGGGGAAGTGGAGCTAGTGTCTGTGTGTTTAGCTGTGAATGGCTGCGCTTTGGAGTGGCTCCATGCGTTTCAGTGGTCCCTGCTTCAGGGAATCCTCATCCTTGGAGGCACTTGGACAGTGTCAGCTCATCCAGATATAACTGGTGGCTGAAGTTGCAAGTCAAGACCCTTTGGAGGATCTTGATACGAAAGCCAGGAGGAGAAAATATTTCTGTTCCATCTAACAGACAGGGCAAATACTTGGTGAAGCCTTGATGGGAAAAGATGTCCATGTTATGGGAAACTGGATTTAAGGGGGTTAAAATTTTGCACCTGTGGCACATAGCTGTGTAAATGAATTCAGATTAGATATCTAGGGAGGCTAATGGGAAGCATGTTTTAATGAACCCTGGCTAATTACTCTATTAAAGTTCTTGATCAATGCACAGGAGACCTCAAACTACTTGCAGACTCTTGTTAAAAAGAATCTGCTCTCTCTATGTATTTTAACTCTCCTGCATATAATCAAAACAACTGGAGGCACTTGGTTTGTAGAATTCTGGTTCACCAGGGCTTTATATATTTAGAGGCCATCTGTAAATTAAAGCTGAAGACTTAAGCACTTCCAAAAGTATTAATTGCCAGTTTTTGATGGGAAGTGCAGAGGAATAAATGGGCTTTGAGACTGAGGGTAGTGGGAGAAAAGGTGAGGTTTTGGAATAATTTTTGCTCTAAGTGTATTGCAGTGTGTGGGACGACTAATTGGGTTGCTTTCATGTGGTCTGTTCTTTGCTTTAGGGTTGGATCTTGTTTCTCATGGTGTAGACCAGACAAGGCAGCTGTATGTGGTTTTCTAAAAGAGGAAAGGGTACTTGTAAATACTTGCTGGCGTATGTATGTTCTTAAAGTGACCTGTAAGGACGACCTCTTACGTCTTCTCCATAATACTGTGTATGAGTTTCAGTGGACTCAACATGTGAATATCAAGTAAAAATATCAGGCAGCCTTTCCCTGAAGGGATAAAGCATTGTGTTTAGATTGGCTCATATTAAGGAAGTTGTGATACATTTAGTATTTTCTCATGGAGCTAATGACCAAAATTGTATTGCATGTTCATAGTTACGACGTCACTGTGTGTGCAAATGGGTAATAAATGCATAATTGAGATCATAGAACCATGGAATGGTTTGGGTTGGAAGGGACCTTAAAGACCATCCAGTTCCCACCCCCCTGCCATGGGCAGGGACACCCTCCACTAGACCAGGTTGCTCCAAGCCTCATCCAGTCTGGCCTTGGACACTTCCAGGGATGGGGCATCCACAGCTTCTCTGGGCAACCTGTTCCAGTGCCTCACCACCCTCTCTGGGAAGAATTTTCAATTTCAAAATCCCACTTTCAATTTAAACCCATTACCCTTTGTCCTGTCACTACAGGCCCTTGTAAAAAGTCCCCCCCAGCTTCCTTGTAGCCCCTTCAGGTACTGGAAGGTGCTGTAAGGTCTCCCTGAGCCTTCTCCAAGCTGAACACACCCAACTCTCTCAGCTTGTGCCCATAGCAGAGGGGCTCCAGCCCTCGGAGCATCTCCGTGGCCTCCTCTGGACTCGCCCCAAGCAGTTGATATCTTTCTGATGTTGGGGGCTCGACAGCTGGATGCAATACTGCAGGTGGGGCCTCAAAAGAGCAGAGGGGGAGAATCCCCCTCCCTCGACCTGCTGGCCAGGCTGAGGAGAGGTAACCCTTCAGCAAACAACCTGCAACATCGTCTCCTTGAGTTCTGTTTGATGAATTCACTGCAGCATTTGAGATGCCAAGTCTGTCAGACAGATGGCTTTTCTTCATGTGTACGTTCGACCCGTGGCAGCTTCTGGTCTCCGTTGGTAGCAGCACCGGTTGTATCAGTGAAGTGTCTGTGCAGCCTGCTTTGACTCGCGTGGCGGGGGAATGACTGTGCACACAAGGCTCTAGGCAGCCGTCAGATGCAGTAATGCTGTTCCCCTCCAAGGCTTGCCCTCCTCCTATGCTTTGGTGGCAAAGGGGTATGAGAAGCATGTGCCTCGTAAAAAGAAAGGAGCATTGTGGCCTCCTTAAGAGTCCCAAGTAGAGCATTCTCTGAATAAATGAACATCAGATGGTGCTAACTTTAAACTTGGGGTTTGTGGGTAGTTTTAGGTCTTGCTGAAGATTATAAACCCTCACTGACTCCCACTGAAATGACTTAGTGATTGATGAGCTGACTGAACAGATCCTTTTGCCTGGGAGCTTTTCAGAGTTGCAACTGGCAGGCAGTTGGAGGAGCTGGTTCCTGAGGTATGAGCAGTCTGCTTAAAAGCTTTTTTATTAGACCCCAAAAACTTGTTAACTTGGTAGACGCCTTGAGAGGGATGTTGTCGCTGGCAGCCAGAGAAACCAGAGCCCAGCTGGGTCTTGAACTTTCTAAGAGAGAAGTCCCTGGAGCAGACAGCGAACAGGGTTCAGAGATAGCATGGAAAGCATGGGACTTGGAGGCAGAACCCAGCTCTTTCCCCTCTTGCAGAAAACCAAACACACCCTTTCATCAATTTGGGATCCCCCATGCTGCGCCATCTGAAAGCAGAGGTTGTGTAACGCTGTGTTAGCGTACTGTTTCCCTGAAGTTTTCAGAAAGATTGCAAGGTTGAAAAACAGCCAGAAACTTTGTTCTCCATAGCCCTTCAGACAGGAGTGGAAAAGTTGCAATTTATGCTTCAGTGTAATTGTAGACTTTGCTTCCCATGTTCTCTTATCTTCTGTTTAGTGCTGTTGCTTTTGTGCCTAACCCTTGTCTGCTTTGTGTCGTTGTTGATACAGCTATTGTTTAAAGAAGGAAAAAATCCCTGTTACATTATCAAGAGATTGTTCAAGCATGACTAAAGATAAAACTAACCAGCAAGTCGTGCTGTGTGCTGTGAGGAACGGCTTCAGATGATGGCTCACGTTCCTGTTCTGAAAACGACTGTAGGCAGTGATATAAAAAGACAAGGGTGGGCAGTGGATATCAACTGGAGCGAAACTTTTCATCCAGTGGTGGATATAAAAGGACAAGACCTAACCTTCACAGTGGGTCAGTGGAAGATGGCTTTCTTTCACATGCAGAAGTCTAAGAAATAATGATGTGACAATTATCACTCTTCAGTGCTTTCCATGCCCGTACAAGGCATAGCCCATCTGGCTGGTGGCCTTTACGGAGAAGCTCCAGTTAATGATTGTAATCACAGCAGTTCTTTCCTGCAATCTTGTAGTTAAGTCTCCAGCAAGAAGGCGAGGACCAAACACAGACAGGGTTTCCAGCTGCTGGTGCTTACTGCTTGTGGGGTGTTCTCTGTTAGTACCCCTTTTGCCTAGGTGCTCCTGGCTGGGCTTCAGGGATGGAAGCTGCTCTACAGCTGTGAAGCATAGCAAAGGCTTCAAATATGCTGGCAAATCTTTTGAGAATTAGGCAAACGTGTTTTGTAGCGTTTACCGCAGTGAATTTCTAGTGCGGATCCCGTGTATTGGCTGAAGGATTTTCTCCGTATGTAGTTTGGTGTCTGCTTGGATTTCAAACGGCACAGCTATGCCGGTGGAAAATCGTCTCTGATGTCATCCTAAGAAACACATAGTGAACAGTTAACACAGTACTGGGTTTTCATCCTTTACTGCTTAATTTTCTGTAGTTCCCTGGCTAATAACATAATTGAATTTTAAGTTTTTCTCAACCTCTTAAGCACTTGATACAAATGCGTTTTGGTGTTTTTAATGGGTCAGCTACTGGCAATTGTAGTCATTGATGTGTTATTAAAGAGGCAACACAGCTGGTGGTCCGCAGCTTGGTATATTGATGGCCGTGTTCAGAAAGATGCCGAATTATGTGTTAAAATCGGACGTCTGGATGTGTTGCTGTACGCAGGCTCCTTTGCTGGCTGCCTGCAACAGTTCAAAAGCTGTTGCTTCTCAAAAAATCAAAGAGAAACCTGCAGCCAGCTGAGCTGGTAGAAAATCCTTGTGATCTCACAGAAGCTTTACTTTCTCCTTCAAGGATATCCTGGACCACGTCTTTGGAGCTTTAGTGCATTCAACTAGAAGGTATTTACACGCGCGTGTTCCTCTGCTGTTGAGCCCCCTGTGTGGCGTCTCGTTGCCGCGTGCTCAGTTATGCCACTCGAGGTGCTTGCAGGGCTGAGCTGAGGACTGAATTAGCGATCAAGCCGGTTGCGGGGTAGACCCAAACCTTTGACTGACCATTGACTTGAGCAGCTCCTGAAACGGTTGCCATGGCGTTCAGGGGCTGGAGGTTGATAGAGGGTGTGTAAACGGTGGAACAAGGATCCTTAAGGCTGGGTTGAACTGCCAAGCTTTGGCTAGTTAGGTGTCCGGAGCAACAGGCAAGATCTAACAAGTCCCAGAGGCAAATCGGTACGTGTGGTGAAGGAGCCGGGCGAGACTTCTTGGGCGAGAGGCTTGTCGAAGAGCGCCTGTTAAAGCAAGGAAGATGTGCATGGAGCTTAACATCTGGAAGTCTTAAATCATGTCCATTGCCTGTGACTTTGCAACAACAACAGAAAATTGAAAATACAGGGTGGTGTTAAACTGATGTATAGCCTTGTTAATGGTATTGCTCTCTGTTTCCAAACCTTGCGGATATTGTCTAATAATTTCAAGTGATCAGTCTTGGAGGTTCTGGAGAAAATACAATGAATTCTGAAAAGTTGAGGTGCCCATGAGTCTCATCTATGAGCAACAGCTGCAGTAATTCAGTTTTATTAGGCTTGGCAACATAAGGCGCCTAAAACTAAACTGAAGGGGCATTTGATTTAAGCTGTATTAGTGTATAAAAGCAGGCTTAAAGAGAGAGGATGCTACAGAGTGCAATTCCAGGCAGTTAAAACGTCCGAAACACCTTCTTTCCTCACCACCTCCTCTCTTAATCCTGCTGTTGCCAGTGGATGTGACCGCTGAGCAGAACTGGATGAACATGCAGACTTGAGAGCTGCTCAAATTTAACCAGTCTCAAAGCTTTTCTCTGGCATCGTTCATGTGTGCTTAATTTCAGACTTAATTCTGTTTAGTTTTGTACTGTGGACTTTCTGGTCAGACTAATTTGCCATTATTTTCTCTAGCCTTGCTGAGACTTGCTTATTTGTTTTCCAAGCCTCGGAGGATGTTGGATCTTAAAGCAGTGTCAGATGTGCATGTATGGAAGTGGGTGCTCTTTGGTCAACAAAAGGAGCACCTTGATTTACAGTGAACCCTTGGGTGGCTGGCAGACAGCTGGGAACGTGCTTAAAAGGGATATGGGCTTTATGGAAATACTTTGTTGTCCTTTCTAGTCAGTGCAGAAAGGTTGCCTGGTGCAGTTTTCTGGTGACCTCTTTCTAATTAACATGCAAATTAACTGCTTGGTGCTGGAGATTAGGATTGCAAGTGCTAATATGTGTTAGGGTGGGAAATCCCCGGCATCTGTTAAAGCTCCAGCGCTGTCCACCGCTGCCCGCCGCGTGGTTCCCTCTGGATGCAGAGCTACTGCGACCCGCTATCAACTGGCTCCTGTGGCTCACTTGGAAGAGAACCGTTGTGACGTTGAGGCTTGCTGCCCCACGCAGGGAGTCACTGGGCTGCATTTACAGCCTGGTTCACCGAAACTGGCTGCCGTGAAGATGGGCTGCTTCAAACACTTCCCTGGAGGAGCCGCAGCGTTGTGTCAAGTAACTTATTTCTTCATCTTAGTGTTAAAAATGCCAACTAAATGAACAACTTGGCATATTTATTAATGCTTGTCATCACTTACATTTTAGTTTTTCATTAAATGCTGCTGTACAGTTTATATTTACAAAGTGGCTTTGATCTGACAGGTTTAATTTACTAAAGGTCTGGTCAAAAAGAGAGGCTGTACCTATGTCCTTATTTTGATGTCACAAAACATCTTATCTTTCCTCTTCAGTGTTTTTGTGCCAGCATTCCCTATTAACAGTGATTGTAACAGCTGATTCAGTAACACGTTTTGGCACAAGCTGGGTGAGGTACAATAAAACCCCGCTTGACTTTTCGGATCGCAGCTTGTTGCTAGTGCTGACCATTAGGACAGATCTTTTGTGCAAACTGGGCAAATTTGAAGTGGAAAAAATGAACCAAATAAGTGCTCAAAAGCCCTTTTCTTCTCCAAAACACAACCAAGACTTAAGCTTTTTAAGAGAATTATGAAACATCGAACTCCTAGCAAAATTGGGTCTATTTAAAATGGAGAGAAAATGACTTTGAGTTGTGTAAGTTGGTTCCAAGAGTTAATAACCAAATGGTTTGGTTGCAGACGGAGCCAGCTCTCTGCTCGCTCAGCTTCCCACAGCACGTTGTCACCTGGTCCCCTGCGAGCTGGCTCCAGCCAAGACGTTGGGACCAGGGTAGCAACTGCGCTGACCTAAACAGCACTAAACTGCCCCAAATTTCATGCTAACTAGGCTGGGGTGGTGCAGTAACCAAATTAGTTTTGTAAAAAAACCACATAGCTCCAATTAACATGGAGGTTAATAATGAGTCTAATTAGAAGGAAAGCTGCCTGAAAAAACAGCGTGAGCGACTTCTAAGTTCTGGGGTGTTCTTGCATAAGCTGTATGTACTTAATTTTTTTCAGAAGATAATGTAAATTTGCCTTATAAGAATGCAAGCATCTCAGCAAACCACCTTCGGGCACCTTACCTTACGGTGCTGCTGCGTAAAGCCTGAACGCCGCGCACCATTCCTGGCTCCTCAGTCTTCACAGCGTAAAGCCTCACCCTGCTAATCCTGCTTCCACCAAAACTTTAAATAGAAGATGAGGAAGAAGGATCAAGTCTTCAGTTCGAATAATTGATGGATTAACTCTGATTTTCTTATCTCTAAGGGCAGCAGGAACCGGCTTCTAGCGGCGAGCCCCACCTGCGTTAGCAAGATCTCGCCCGTTAGCACAGCAGTCCTTGAAGGAAGCGCTCTTCCAGAAACATGGGGGAAATACCTGGGTGTTTTAGAGGATGTTTTATTGCAAAAATCTAGCAGACTTAGTGCCAAGTCTGTGCAGTTGTCCGCTCTGGTTTTGAAGTGACGCATAGGGAAATTTGCTGTTCCAGATGTTTGGTACTTCCGTGCAGTATCCCTTCTTCCAGTTCTGACATCAAACCGAACACTTGGGTTAACTTGCTGAGCTGAAAATAGCAGAATTTGTTTGTCCCCTTAGACTGGACAAGTCGTGTTGCACCCACCTCCCCCTTTCCTAAAAACAAACCACAGCTAGGCCTGGTTTGCAGAAGCAATTTTTATTTATGTAGCTGCAGAGCTCTCCTCCGCCTACTGCCGGGGACGTTGCGTTCAGCGGGTTATCCTCGCTTGGCTCTTCTTAAGGAATGGGGAGGCTGGGGATCAGTCCAGGACAGGTCACTGGAAGGCACGAGAGAAGAATATAAGTTTTCTCCCTAGTTTTGCAAGACCAACTGGAACAGCTTAGTTTTCTGAAGGCCATTGCTGTGTGCAGTGACAGTTGGTTACTTGAGGATGTAGGAACATCCTCGCTGAAATGGGGTAGCATGGTTTGTACTCCGAGAAGCAGCTTTGCAAATTCAAATGGGCAGAAGCCTTATATATCTTAAATCACTTGCAAATGTGTTGATCTGTGGGAAACTACAGTGCTAGCACTTGTGGTAACAAGCCTGGGAGCTTAGTCAGAGCAGAACAGCCTTTCTTACAGGGGTTTGAGTTGGGTTTGGTGTGGGGCCTGCCTTGTGATTGCTGCACATCTCTAACAACTCACTAGTTGCCTGGAAAATGCTAGGCTTGCAAGTTTTGGGCTCTAAAATGTCATCACAAATATAAACGGTAAAGAACAAATTAGCTTTTTTGCCTGTGCTTTTTTTTTTTTTTTTGGAGAAACACAGTGCATGTAGCACAGGGAGGTGTGTGGAGTATGGTGAAGACTTCAGAATAAATCCTGAGACTTCCGGGCACTAATCTATAATTCACTCTCATTTCTCATCCAGTTTGCCTGAAGAATGGACAGTCACTCTATTTCTTTATTTACAACAAATTACCCTTTTGAGAGCCAGCCATGCTGTTCTGTCAGCCTGCAAGTGTAACTTTCTCCAGGTTTGTGTGCTTCTTTGGTCGCTTGTGGTAAGAGCTGCTCCCAGGACTTTCCCATTTGGTTCGATAATCTCGCTGGTCCTGTGGAGCGAGATTACAGGGATGTTTTCCCAGTTTCTGGCCTGCTCTCAGATTGAGCTGGGCCTGGGGTTTGGTGTTGAGGGAGCAGGTTTATGGTAGGTCAGTTTGCCATATATTAATTTTGCACTTATGCTGTGGCATCCTTTCCTCCCATCACTGACCCTGGAGGCTGTTGTGAGCGGCTTCAGGGCTGTGGAAAGCAAGAAACTAGCAGAAAAATCCTTGGAGAAGTTCTTAAGGAGAAACAAGGAGGGCAGTTAAGGGTGGTGTGGGGTTTTTGTGTGGTGTTTTTTTTTTTTTTATCTCTCCCAGTCAACAGAGGCGTGTTGTCATTCGCCTGCTTCCTCAGTTCTGATAGACATGGTACTGAAAAGTACCACAGAATTTTGCTGTGTAATACAGGTGCAATGCAAAGCCCTTTATCACCGAGTGGGGTTATATGGGCACTTAATTGCGTTGCCCCTCTGTGCATCCTAGTAACGGTCCTTCCGTTGCTCCCTGCTAAATGCAGGTGGCTGAAATGTCAGTGCTTCAGCAGCCTGGGAGGTGTGGAGGCAGTAGGTTTCTCTGAGCGGGGATTCTTTGCAGTACAGTTACACCGCTGTGGTTGGGCGTAATGTGTTTTATTTTGGGGTTAATTGGTTTAGCTCATCCTTTTTCCAAAACAAACCTTTACCAAGGAGAAGTTTTCTTGTGCAGAAACAAGTTAAAGTCACTTCGTGTATCTTCTCTTCCTGACGCTGGTGTTAAGGCAAGTTTGGTAATTTGCTAGATTAACAAGGGTATTTTTATAACGGATAATCTAGTTGCCTCAGGTGATCCGGTAGAGGCTGTGTTATAGCTAGAAATGTAAACCTGAACTTACTAAATTCAATTTGGCAGGCTTCAGGAAGCCTGAAAATGTAGCTTTTGGAACGCCTGGCCTGTGATTAAATGGCAATTGTCTGAACACAGTAGTTCTTCATTTGCTCCAAGGCTTTTCTGACCCTGCTGCATGTTTTCGAGGGCAGTGAGACGGAGGTAATACATTGCTCTGCCCTCTAGCTTGGGCGAAAAGCAGTGAACCACTGGTGTTGGTGGCAAGCCTGGCACTCACCGTGAGCTGCGTCGTTTTAAAATACAGCTGATAACCATGCGCACAGGAGGAAAGATCTTGTTCTCGCCGCGTAAAGTCACGTCTCTTCCGTATTGCGCCATCCGAGTTCAAATGTAGTTTGTAGAAAACTCTGTAACTTTCCATTTATTGGGAGGGGTTGGAAATCCCTGAAGGATTCCATATGAGTGCTCGTAAAGATTGTGCTCTTGAGTTCCTTCTCCATCTGTTCTTGTTTTGGGAGGCCTCAAACTCTTGCTATGTCATATTTGGGCTCTTACCCAAACGATACCGCTGGAGCTTTGGATGCTCATTTTCAGCTTATATTTTGCTAAGGTTTAATTCACCCCCCTTTCATCTTTGTAGCGAGGGAATAGTGGCTTATAGGAGGTAGAATCAGTTGCTACTTTACCAGGTATTTGCGTACACCTACCAGGGATGCTCCTGTCTCGCAGAGCATTACTTGGGAATACCCGACTGGTTTCTGGAGCTGTATCTAATACCCCTGATATTCTGGGTTTAGCCTTTCATTGCAAATTGTCATGGGACAATCACCTCTCCAGCCTCTTCTCTGTATTGTATGGTAATACATAAAACTTGGTAAATTTTTCTTTTGTATGGAGATTGGCAAGTTTTTTCACCCAGCAGAGTTAATTCTCACCCTGAGCAAGAGCTCTTCGCAGCTAGTCAGAGGTGTCACAGGAGGCAACAATAGGGGGGTTTTGGTCACAAGGTTGACCTCTGTGTAAAGCATTCAGGTCTCACCTTGTTGTTGCAAAGTTTGCACTACCCCAACGTTTTTTTTTTCTTATCATTCAGATAAAAATCTGCATGCCAGGGATTTAAATGCTGCACTGGGTATAAAACTGCTTACCTCAGGATGTTGTGGTCAGCCAGTCCCCTGAATGTCCCCAGAAGTGTGCCACTACCTTTTTGTGGACATGCAAGCCACGTCCTGTACCTGTGCCACTTGGCTAAGAACAGATCAGGCTCTTGAAGTCTTGGGAACACCCAAGTGGTATCTGCTGGGGAAAACACGTTTATTCTGCCTACAGGTTGGGATGCGACAATGTCCCCGAGTTACCATGTTCTACATGAGGGCTGTCTGGGCTTTGCTGTCAGCATGCTGGAAGTAATCCTGAAAAATAGGTATTTGGGCATTTCCGTGCCTGCAGAGACCAGACACTGGGAGCTAGTGTGTGTTTCTTCAGCTGCAACTGGGCATCAGATGGTAGGAAAACCTTGCTTTAGTGTGTAGCCTCAAATAGGCCAGTAGCACGTAGCTATACACAGACCCCCACCATTGACCAGAGACTGGAATAAAGTATTCTTCTATCAAGTGGCAGTTGCTGCCAACTAAATATTTAAGCTCATAAGTTCTCTTTCAGATGTGATTGATAGTTTGGATTATGGCAAGAAGGTGGTGTGCTGCCTGCGTGCTTGCTGCAGCCCTTCCAGCCTGCCCTGCCAGGTGCAGGTGGCTGGCTGTTCGGTCTCTATTCCTGAGCCTTGTAATTGATTTTGCTGTTTGTCAGCAATAATCCGGAGGCAGAATAACCAGCCGTTTCTGGAGCTGTTGATTAGATTCCCCTGTTTTGACAGATGAAGACTGGACGGCAGGGACTCCAGTGGTGGTCTGTGTGGAGTGCCATGCTGGTACAGAGCTGTCTGCAGCAGCCGTGCAGCGAGGCAGTGACTGGCTTATTGCTTTTCTCCCCTCTCCCTCCCTCCCCCGTTATTTTCTCTCTGTCGTTATTAGCAGAGAAGCTGTAGGTGTGCCGAGTCTCTTTAATTGCAGCTTGGCGTTATTCATAGCTTTTTAAGTAGGAGTTATGGAAACAGTAATTGGAAGGATTTGCGGGCAGGTGTCTGGCTGTCCTGCATAGCAGTGAGACATCTTTCTACTAATGTTGCTTTCTGGAAAGCTCTTCAAGCTCCCTTTTAAAATCCAGCATCAGACATGTCTTTTTTTTTTAAGTTGCTCATCTGTGCAAAACTAGTCAGCTATAATTTCGTCCTTTGGCTTAAGGGAAACTGTTACTGATCTGGCCGCTTACCACGGTATCGTTTTAAATCCTTTGAATTACCATCAGGGTCAGAATTTTCAAGCAAAATGCTTGGCTTAACAGCTCTATATAGCTATTGAGCTGAGCAGTTCAAGCTGAAAAACCCTAGTGCTTTTTTGGAAAGGAGCTCTGAAAAATACAGAATGCATTAAAAGCCAAGCTCCTATGGCAGAGGAGAACCTATGGAGAAGCCTGCTGCAGCTCAGTGCCCCAGGCTTCTCCCGGGAACAAGGTTAATTTAAACCCCTATCTAACCTCGTGAGGAAGTGCAGATCTTATTTAAGATGATGTATGTACAGTTTTCTTTGTTTTAATCCTTTAATCGGTGTGGTGAACCGAAGAAAGGCGCTTGGTTTGGTCCTGTAACAGGGCTTCTGTTTGCATATTCTGAAGGCAAGCGGAATTTCTGTTTGGTGGTTTGTTACTAATCCCATGGAAACCTTGCCTTAGCAGTGACTCTAAAGACTTATTCATATTGATTTTTCTGTTGAACAGACTCCAAGTGATTTTATCCAGGGTTAAAATAAACATGAGAGCTTGCTTTTCTTCCAGTTACATAAAGAAAATGTTATGATTCATCCAGGTGAAAAGTGCTGCGTCTGTGTACGGTACCACACCGGGCCTGTGCTTTTGAAGAAATTACTCCCAAGCAAAGGAAGGGAGGGGAAAAAAACTGTATTTGAATTAGTTTGTGTTTTCTATCTGTTCTTTCAAAACGACTTGTAGCTCACATCTGCCTTTCCCCTGTATTGGGTAGGCAGATTCCTCAATAGCGGTGTGCTGTGAATCAGGCCTGCCAGTGCTTTGATGACTCATTTCCTTATTGGTGCAGATGTGCATAGTAAACGCTTCTGGAGAAGTCTTTTCCGTGGAATGCAGCTCCCCTGTGAGAAGGGAACAGACAGCAATCACTTTCATTCCGTGTGCACAAAAACTCGGTCCTGAAGAAAAGCTCACATGGCTTTTCTCGCGGAAGACCGACCGCATGGTTAGCTGGGAGCGAGGGTAAGTCTTGGAAACTGCTCTCTGACGCTGCTTGGGGGTTCTTTGATTTATTTTATCATCTTCTCTGTCAAGCTTGAAAACAAGCTTCCATTTAAACCAGCATGATTCTCAAGGTAAACGCTCCAGGCGTTTATTTAATCAAGTATGTCGCGCTTTTCCGTAAGATTGCGTTTGAGTGGCGTGCCCTGCCTTTTGGCCCAGCAGGAACGAAGCGCTGTATTTTTCACATCACTTCCAGGCACTCACACCGTGTGTTTGCTGAAAACCTGTTCCGTGCCCTTGCGCACGTAAAATCTAGGTGTGCCTCGCTGGCGTTTAGGTGGTAAGGTAAAACGAAGCGCGTTAGCCACGCTGCATCCTGTGAGTCTCCCGGGTGATAAATGGCGTTTCTGATTTGGATGCCGCGGAAGGGTCTGCGACTGAGCGCCGCGCCGCTCCGGCATGAGTCACCGTGCCCAGCCGCCTTGACTTGCCGAGACGTTGATAACTTGGTGTAATGTTGTGATGTATAATCTGTCTGAGCGCAGAATGCCTAACCCCGTTGTGAATCAGCTGATTTCATCTTGTCTTTCTGGTCTTTTCCTTTTTCTTGTCGTGGCTCTCGTGAAAAGAGAACCAGACGCTAGGGAAATCAATTTACCACAACAATTTGTGTGGCTCCCAGGCAGATTGATTTAAATAAGCAAGAAGCTTAGTTTTGAATCATTTCAGTCCTGCTTGAACACTCTAATTTTTCTAGTGTTTTCTAGTCTGGTGATATTATTTTGCAGCTAATTTTAGCTTTTAATGCTAAGCTTGGTATGTTTCCTGACTGAATTGATAGGATCTGTAATTATTTAAATGCTTGCATCTTAATGTTTCTATCTTTTTTTAATAATGTTTAAAAATGGCAAGACATTATCTACTGAATTACTTTTCCATGCATCAACCTGCTTTTGGATGAAAGCAGCAGCTTAATTAAAATGCAGGAGATGAGTATTGTTAAAGTAGAAATGAAGAACTCGCACTGGATCAGAACAGTTGTTTTACATGGAAAAATAGTTACTACGTCAGTGTCGCTTTCCTGGTCACTGTGACCTTTGAGACTTGATAGTAAGTAGATTGATTTTTTTTTTTTTTCCTCCCTAATGATTAGAAAAAATTATTCTCTTTCTCAGTTCCTATTCAGTGCCTCAGGTTCAAGGTATTGCTGTGAATGCCGTCGTACTCCAGAGCCCGTTTTGTCCGCGCGTGCAGAAAAGGTTCGTCTGTCAGAAGTGAGCGATGAGCTCCCGGAGGAGGAAATGAAAGGTTTGCCGTGGCAGCGTGTTAGGAGGTTGTGTACCGGTGGCTTCAAGAGCAGAAGCACCCGCCGTGGGTCCCCTGTCACACAGCAGTCCTCGTGAATTTTGAATTTGCTGCTGCTTGCCCAGTCTTGTTGGCAGTGGTACCATCAGTCAGATGGGCTGGGTGGTGGTGGTTCTCTGCTGTGCGACGAGAGGACTCGACTTCTGGCAGCTTGCGCGCCCTGGAATTTCTTCGGTTTGTTGGTCGGAGAGGCTGGTGGTGGTACCTTTTCGTCGTGACTAAGGCTTTGGTTGGCTGATCCTGGCTGGTGTTTTGTTGCTGCTCCAGATTGCATTTAACCATAATTCATATTTCTGAGGAGAACTGCACAATGGATAACCAGAGCTGCTGAATTGTGTGTGTAGCAGGATGGATGCCCGCCCCGACCACCTTAAAGTTTTCAAACTTAAAGTTTTCAAACTTACTGTTGCGTGCCTTCTAAATTTTTTTTAATAAAGGTCATAAAATTGATGGCGGATTGTCGCTAGCTGTTACTTGAGAAACGCAGCTCAGTGCTGCCTTCTCAGTCGCGGGGTGGTGTAGGGAGCAGGGGTTATTTTGGACGTGCATCTCGCAGGCTGCCCTTCCTGCATGGGAGGCACTCGAAATGGAAGCAGGGCATCCTGCTGTTTCTAGGACTCCCTAAAAATAGCCTGCAGGCTTTTCCCGCTGAGTTCAGGGCGTGACGGTGAGAATCCAGCAAAAGGGATCTCGGGGAGGTGTGGGGGGAACTCATCCAGGGCTGGAGAAGTCCTCTGGACTGCTGAGGCAGTGTCCGAGTTCTGTGTCGCGGAGGGATGCCGCTGGCAGGCTGCGGCGTGGGCTGTGCTGTAGGTCTTCGTACACGTTAACACTCGGTGCTTGTTTGCATGTATTCCCCCTGCGCACAAAGGCAGTGCTGTTCCTTACGGGAATTTATAACAGCCTCTCTGACTTCTGCCTCTCTAATGTAACGGCGTGTGCTGTTTTGAATAACAAGAACTTTTTCAACAGCGAAGTTTCTTTGGGAGAAGTGGTGAGAAGTAACATAGCCAGTCCAGCTTTTTTCTCACGTAGGCCGATCTCCTGAAGTATTTTAAAATCCAGGCTTCTGGCCTTTTAAGTGGTGTCAAGGGCTCGTGTGCAGCGTGGCTCTGCTCAGCTCCCACGTTACGTGTGACATCGCTAATGTTGTAACGTGTCCTAACAGTGTTCAGTTGTGTCACTCTGGCACTGGGGACCCTCTGGTCACCATGGGGTTTTCTCAGCAGCTGGACGGTACCTCCATCTTTTTGGTGAGCTTGTGAGTGTTGTAAAAAGAGGATGGACGCAGGCAAGGAGAGGGCATGGCTGTGGAGTGTGTGTGGTACAGGGTGTTTTTCCTGTTTTGACTGGTACTGTGATAACGTTGATGCATACAGGGGGTGATAAAGTCGGTGATTGTGGTTAATGCTGAAGTGTGAGAAGGACTGAAGGTGGTTTATTTAACAGCAGGGACTTGCCCAGCTCAGGGCTCTCGTTCTTCACCTCCCTCTTACTGTAGGGAAGAAATAAGTGATGTGCTGGGGCCCTGCAGATGTTCAGGAGAAAATTGTAGTGTTTTGTTTCAAATCCAGCTGTTAGAAGTGGCTGAACACAGCCTGTGCTTGGGCTGCTCCTGCTTTTCAGGGAGACTTCCCCATGGTGCTTCATCTCTCAGGAATGCAGCAGGACTGACAGCCAAGGTCATAGAATCGTTTAGGTTGGAAAAGACCTTTCAGATCATGGAGTCCAACCGTTAACCCAACACTGCCAAGTCCAGCACTAAACCGTGTCACTAAGCACCATGTCAACACATCTTTGGAATGCATCCCAGGATGGTGACTCCACTGCCTCCCTGGGCAGCCTGTCCAGGAGATACCATGCTTTCAGGCAATCTCTTGCAGGGTAACAACCCTACAAAGCTGGTGTGCGGTTCCCCTTGGGCATCCTGCCCCCCCCCCCCCTTGGCACTGCGAGGTAACGAAAGAGATGCTGCATAGCGCGTGGGAATTCAGGAGGGTGTAAGCCACGTGGAAAGCTGAAACGGTCCTTTTCTTTGGCAGTGAGGGAGTAGTGCTGGGTGGTGTGCAAGAACTTTTGCAGGCTTGTTTATCCATGTGTGATGTCAGGCACTATTTGGAAGTACTGATGTTAAAAGTAGTGGTGCCTCGGTTGCTCTGATCTGAAATACTGGCAGCTGTGCAGGAGGAAACTCGAGGTTTATTTTGTCTCCAAAAACTGGGGCAGGTGGAGGGGGAAGAGTCTTGAAGTCAGCCACCACTGGCCTGAAGGAAGGACGGAAGACATCAAAATCAAATGGTTGTTCTTGTGGTTTGTGGTTAAGGCTGGAGCGACTTCTGTGAGGAATTTGATTTTTATTGCTTCTAAGTAGAATAGCTGGCAGGAGTTAAAAATAGCTAAATCTGCTTCCCACCTGTTGGAAGCCCGTCTTATTTTGGTTCGGAGGTGGAATGTGTGAATGTAAATCACTGGGATTAACACAGCGGTGCTCGTACCACTGAACGATGGGCACGAGATGCTTACTGCCGCTCCACGAGGACGGGCGCCCTGACGGATGTGACACGTGTGCCTTGTTGAAAGAGCAGGAGGGATCTGGGAGCAGCCTGTGGCTTTCAGTCTGGAAAATTAGAGTCAGGAGCCCACATGTTGAATAACAAAGATATGAATATTGGCTGGCTGAGTACTTAGGGCATTGCTCTCGGTTTGTGCTGAATGAAGCAAGAGCCCTTGGGGTGGGGGGGAGCCTGTAATGATCAGATACTATCCAGCACATGAGCAGCGGTGGCATAACCAGGCTGCCTTCGAGTGTGGAATGTCAGGGCTTGATTGCTTTGCTTTGCAGCATAACACTTCCTTAAGTTGTGGGAGTGGGGAGGTGAGTAAGCAGTGCTGCTCCGAAACCCGCGCTTTCCCTGTTCCTTGGGAGGCAGAGCTTCTGCTCTGAACCTTTTTTTCTTATCTCCTTCTGTACAAAGCTGATTTAGCAAGGATTTCTCCACTTCCAGGCCATGTGCATCCAAACGTATTCTCTGCCGAGCTGCGTATGTTTAGGACAACATGCTCCTCTTGGGAGACGGGGCTTTACCCCAAACTATGGGCAGTCACCCTTTGTCAGTCCTTCCTTTGAACTCTTCATTCTTCTTGGAAGCTTTCTGCCAAGTCTAGGGTATGTACAGTCAAAAGATGTGAAGTTTTTGCATTGAGAATAAACAATGAAATTTGATTTCCTAAGAGATTATGAACATATTTAATAAAAGCTTTATCATTAGCTGTTGCGCTGGAATTATGTATTGGGACCTCTGCTGCTTTCTTCACTCGCTTCTCTTCTGTATCCCCCAGCAGACACTGTGCAGTACTGCCGAAACCTTTGCTGTTGATTTTGCCTGTCTACTGGAATACTCTGTCTTTTTTGGGATGTTTCTGGTTGAGCTTAAGGCAGAGTCTTACCCAGAAAGGTAGTTTCAGAGGTAGGTTATCTCACTGTAGTTTAAACAGGCGTATGGGCTGGCTGATGCTGCAGGTGGAGATGCCACTGTGCTTTCCCAGTAACCTGACTCATCCTACTGGGACCCCTCCCGTTTGTACTAGACTGGTAGAAAACTCTGACTGTCAACAGCTTTTCTGCAGTCTGCTGAGTTTTGGACTCTGCCGTGAGATGGAGCCAGTGGCCCAGGGGTGAGAGGGGCAGCAGACGCCCTGCTGCCTCCATCGGTGGGTATCGGGTTGGTTAAGCAGTCTTATGTGGCTTCACCTGGCTCTTTCTAACAGCTTTACTTCTCCTTTCCTCCTTTTTCATGACATTAGCAGCATCCCTGCATGCCTTTGGGTCTCTTGCCAGCGTTGTGAGAGAGCTTTCTAGGAGCAAATCCTGAGACCTCCTGGCTGGTTCTGCAGCTCAGTGTCGGTGCTATACTTGGCAGCAGAGCTCTGTTGTGGAGGAGTGTTGTGGGAAACATTTTATCTGGTAGCAGTGCTGCCAAACTTCTGTGACAAACACATAATTTCAGGGTCTGTCTTGCTCCACTGTGCATAGGGACTGACTGGAAAACCTCCAAGAGGAGCCAGAGAGGGGACTAAGGGAAGAACAAACAAACATCTGGGGCAAATTTGCTTTGATGTTGCTGAGTGTTAGAACATGCTCTGATGTGTGGGTCAGCGTTGAGATGAGAAGGGTCCCTGCTAAGAGGGCTTAAGGGCTTGAGAGCCCCCCTTGCAGGGAGGTGGAAGCAGCAGGGACAAGAAGAGCTTGTGCAAGTGGGCTTTTTCGCAGGGACCATGGCGCTTCCACCCCGGAGCATGGCACTTCCACCCCGGAGCAGCTACTCTGGCTCCAAGCACCTGCCTTACAGCTTTGCACAGGACCAGCCAGCTGGGAGCAAGCAGACTGCTCCTAAGGAACAGCCAGCAAAGATAGTTGGCTTGTTAGGTGAATGGCATTGGTGCGTTTCCTTTGGCTGCACCATGCTCCGTGGTCACTTTTGGTGCACCAGAATGAAACCTGGAGTGTTTGCTGTCGTCTTGCTCCCTGTGGTATTTGTGCCGGGGGGGGATCTCTGCTGCAGAGGAAAAGCACGTGGCCCACTGAGGGTTTCGCTTAGCATCAAGCAAATGAGAAACAGGCAAAATGTTGACTTCTTGCCAAACCTGCGTAGGAAAGGGTAAGACTTGCTGAACTTCCTTGACATTTGAAGCAAATACTGAACACCAGATCCTCAGAGTGCGAGTGGACATGGTCCGCTTCATCCTTGGCTCCCTTTTCCCCGGCCGCCGGGCCAGAAGGACACGCGACACGTTGTGTTGGGGTGTTTTGGTCTTGCTTTGTGATACCTTTTCTGAACAAGCATGCTTGTCTTAATGCTCTCGTACCCATGAAGGATAGAAAATGTTAGCATAGGTGGAAAAGTTAGTGGAATCTAGAATTCAGTGAAAAACGGTTGCAGAATTCGGTGTTTTGGGGTGATTTGCTACTTGTGCTTTGTGTGTGCACAAGGTGGCTAAAGAAGCTGCTCCTGGTCCTGATGATTTGACTTTCATACCCAAAGCTCTGTGTGTGTTTTGAAGGGGGTTGTTGGGTGTTTGTGTATATTAAGTTTACATAAGCTAGGAGTGCCTAACCGATGTGGAAATAATTACTCAGTGAAATGATCTGCAGTTGTTGCAGACTTTGACTCTCTGTAAGTGGGGGGGGGAAATATCTGAAATAAGCAAAGTATATGGGAATGAGGATCTTTGACTTTGGTGCATGGTACATGCCCAGTACCATGTTTCAAACTGGCTGTTTTCAAAGCATGAATGATAAGTGTGAAGGTGTTTCTGCTGACGTGAAAACACTGGGTTTGGTTTTAGTACTAACAGTTCACTGGCATTAGAGAATATTTCAAGCTCAGCTTAACAAGTTTAACTTTTGTTGCTCACTAAATGTGTAATTAAATTACAGAGTCTTCTCATCTGTTTTGAATTTAAATTGTCACTGGTTTTAACTTCTTTTTATCACAGATGATGCTTTCAGGATTGCAGGATGTGTGAAAATGGCTTAGTGTAGCCATATGCGTGTTGGCACAGAACTCCAGGATGTTTCAGTAGGTTTGAAGCATGAGCGGTGGTGAGATGTGTGGCTCTTCTTTTACAAAAGTTGTGTTGATACTTGACTGTGCTCCTATATCTGTTCTTGTTTCCACAGGTGGTTCTGCAGGATCGTTGCTAGGGGTTCCCTGGGGAAGGGATGAGGTTTGCAGGAGGGTGACTGCCCCAGATCTCTGCTTGATCACTACCTTCCACGTAGCCTGTGCTGTTAGCTGGTGTCATAAGTCTTGTTAGATTGAGCACCTCTGCCATGGGGACAG
>NW_010253595.1:0-1121 GCF_000690775.1 Eurypyga helias
CTGTGCTGGTTCCTGGTGTCCACGGTCTGGAACAGCTAGGCGAGAATGTAAAGAAGAAAATCAGCAGCGGTTTTCTGCAGGAGCAGCAGCTGGAGACTCCCAACCCCGGCATCGCCGGGCAGCCGGTGCGGCTCAGCGGTGTGCAGCCAGGGACGCTGTGCCCGGGGTTTATGCACGGGGTCTCGCCCACCCTCCCGCTGGGGACTTGTTTGCTGTCACTTCTCCCTTCACCGCAGTTGTTCAGCAGCTGCTGCTGTGGGTTTGCAGCTCCCTGTAAATTGAAAAGCACACCATTCTGGACGGGCTCAGGCAGCGGTTTATTATCATAATGCTGTTTGGTAAGCCGGCAAAGCGTCCATCGGATACCCTAAAGTGCATTTTCTGCTTAGGTTGTGGATCCATTAATCTGTTCAAGCCAATTGTATAAAGTCCAAACATCTGTATTTGTGAAGATCAAGATTTATGAAGATTTTCTTTGTGCCTGCTGTCAGTGGATGATCAAAACGACTAGGGATTTCCAACAAAAATCTGTGTGTTTGCTGTTATAGGGACCTTCTAAGTAGCATCTGTCGATATCTGAGCGACAGCTGGGACAGGTAAGTCTGGCAGGAAAACAAAGAACAGCTACAAATAATGGAAATAGCTAAGCTTTTGCAGGGTATAATGGTGGCAAATAGTGGAAGTCACAAGGCTTTTGTGGTGTTTCAGCTATTCACTGGGCTTTTGGTTTATTCCTCGTTACTGCAGCTTCATGTTAATTACACAGCAACGGTTACGTAACGCTTTTGTATCAAGTACGCACGGTGTTTCTAGGAAAGGGATGCAGTGGTCACTGGAGATCTGTCCAACAGGCTTGTTGTGGCCCAGCCCTGTAGGATCTGTATTAATATATTAAATTAGGTCCCTTGGCGAATGTTTCTCTTTTTCACCCTCTCTCGTGCCCCAGCCTGCCTCTCTCCCGGAAGCAGCGCTACCTGAGGTTCTGTGGCAGGGCTGGGCAGAAGGCACTGCGGGGTGGTTTTATTATCCGCTCACGCACAGGTACCACACCACTCCAGGGAGCTCCTGGTGACGCAGGAGCCGGGCAGCCGAGGAATGCGCAGAGGCAGCCCTGCCTGTGG